>NW_026067951.1:1336555-1441555 GCF_014885135.2 Alexandromys fortis | reverse complement strand
ATAAAGCATGAAGATATTCAGGGCAAATTAGCTTATTGTCATTAGGCTGCTCTATCACATTGGTGGTGGCTTAGGGAGAGACCAGGTGTAGGGATTCGCTGAAGCTTAGCCCTTTCTTACAAATGCAAGGCATTTCAGCCCAGTGATTGTCTGGCATTTACCAAAAGGCCATTTCTGCTTGCTGTTTGCAGCATGACAAGCTTTGCATGGCGTTAGAGACAAGATGACAAATTTCTCACCCTGGAGACACTTCTCTGGAAGCAAGAGACTGGCTTCTCACTCTGCTCAGAGAGCTTTGAAAACACTACAGCAGATCAGACTGTGGGACCATCTGTGATGCCTTCTTCCTGGGGGAGGGGATGAGCAGAAGCAGCTCTCTGGACCTCAGCAAATGTACTGAAGCTGGACCCACAGGGAGGGACACCAGGGTCCTTCTGTCCCAAGCAGATGTCTTTCTGTGTTAAATGAGCTCCCCAAACCTCTCCAAGCAAACACCTGAACTGACTGGTTAAATGTTCTTTATCCCAAAGACTAGTCTCCAAGAACAGGCTTAGAAATCATCCAAGGTCACACAGGTCAGAAGCACCAAGGATTAGAAAGAGGTAAGATCAATACTTCAACCTGCTCAAATCAGCCAGCGTGCCCACCAGTCCCTGTCAAAGACAGTGAGGTACTGGCTACCCACACTGTATGGACCAATGAACCTGGGGCCATGGCTAGTCCAGACATAAGACTCAGTACATTAGCATAGCAGTAAAAGGATGCCACCCCATGGGCTTCGGGAGATACTATAACCATATGTGTATTAAAAAGGCAAAGATTTGGGGCAAATTAGGGATGGCCAAAGTTATAAAGAAAGGAATGCTTGTTTCCATGGTTCCCGAATACTCCTTTGTATCTTTCTCTCTTTCCACCAATCCACTGTCCTCTCCCTCTGGATAAGGCTCTCAGCAGAGCCACAGCTTCCTTCCCTTTTCATCCTCAACACAGTGGCCACAGTGACCCTATTCACCGATGGCAGACCCACAGCTGCTTTCTTCCAAATGCTTCCCTGGTGCCCCTTCCAGGTCAATCATTCCATCACTGGACTCTCATTCCTTGCTGCTCTCCCCAGGCCTCCACTCCCTGCCACTCTGGGCTTCCTAGTTGTTCCTCGATTGTCAGAATTCTGCCTCTGGGAAGAATTTAGCACGTGCTGAACTCCCTGTCTGGAAGAAGTTCCATCCACACAACCACATGGCTCAAAGCCTCAGAGGATTTTTCTTGCTGAGCTACTGTCCAGCCATCCTGCTCTAAGAAGCACTGAATGGCCTTTCCACTGGGGTTTTAACCTCCCCCAATCTCTCCCCACAGTACTTTATATCACACACACACACACACACACACACACACACACACACACACACACCACATGCACACACACATTCATTTTGCTAATTGACTTTCTCGTCACTTCACAGACGAGGAGAGTACCAGGGACACTGAAGGCCCCACAGATTTATTTAATAAATGAACACACAAATGAAGGGATATAGCCCCACAAGAGACTTGATCTGCCTTTTTATCAAAGAATCGGCTAGAAATCCATGAACACAAAGACACTGTCCCCACCAGTGCCACAGGCTCAGCAACAGCAGACAACAGCAGAAATAGTGAACTGTCCTTGCTGCATTTGGGAGAAGAAAGGTCAGAGTTTCACACCAAAGGACAGCTCTCTACGGTGGCTGTCTTACAGCATAGTACCTAGGAGATAGCATTTTGGCTAACATTTTCTTGGATGTACTTCTCTCTGTGACCCCCTGACTGTTTGTTACCTGGCTGAAAGGGGCGGCAGTAGAACATATGAGCTCTGTTGTATGTCAACACAGATGACACGGAATGTCTGAGACTCGGAGCTCATAGACTGTGACAAATGCCTGCCAGTGGACTCATCCCTCGGGGTCAGCCAAGTATGACCGAAGCAGCTGGCCTTCTGCAGCCTGAGTGGTGAGCAGACAGTATGATGGGGCATTGTGTCTATTCACCAAAGCCATGCTCTTACGTTACTTTAGATGTGACAGTAAAGCCAGAGGACACCCACACACAGACACAGATAGGTATGCATGTGGCCAAGAAAGGCAGACAGACAGACAGACAGACACACGTCTCTACCTTTTCTGTTAGCAATCAGGCCACAGTGAGGTCATGGTGCATAGGAGTGTAAGAGTGGAGAGAGGAAGGAATCTCTCTTGTCCATTTATAGCAAACGTCTCTATTCACATTTCAAAGGATCACGAACTAGCTACTTATAAAATATGAATACATGTTGTTACTTAGCTTCTCTAGGATCATGGACTATAGGCTCAATATCCTTTGCTTTACAATTAGTATCCACTAATGAGAGAGTACATATCATATCTATCTTTTTGGGCCTGGGTTACCTCACTCAGGATGGGTTTTTCTAGTTTCATCTATTTGGATGCAAATTCCAAGATGTCATTGTTTTTTACCACTGAGTAGTATTCTAAAGTGTAAATGTGCCACATTTCCTTTATCCATTCTTCAGTTGAGGGGCATTTAGGTTTTTTCCAGGTTCTGACTATTACAAATAATACTGCTATGAACATAGTTGAATGAATGTCTTCGTAGTATGATTGAGCATCTTTTGGGTAGATGCCCAAGAGTGATATCGCTGGGTCCTGAAGTAGGTTGATTCCCCATTTTCAGAGAAACCTAAGAAAAACATACATAGATCCACCTGGAAAGGGGAAATATACAAGATCGCCTGATAAAATTAGGAGCATGGGGGTGGGGAAAGTAGGGAGGGCAAAAGGGGAAGATGATGGGAGAAAGGGAGAGAGGAGGAGAGCTTGAGGGAGTGGCACTAGGCAGTGGCACTAGGATTGTGCCACTTGCTTGTACTGGCATTTTTGGAATCTATTCTTTTGAATGGATACTTTGCTCAGCCTAGATATAATAGGAAGGGCCTTGGACCTTCCCCAAAGCAATGTGCCTTACCCTCTCTGAGGAGTGGATGAGGAGGGGTGGAGTCGGGGTAGGTGGAGGGAACGAGAGGAGGGAAATGAGTGGGAAGTTGGATTGGTATGTAAAATGAAAAAAAGATAGCTTGTTTTCTTTTTAAAAATTAAAAATATGAATGCAGGGACTGAGGAGATGGCTGAGTGGATAAAAGACTTTCCATTCAGGAATGAGGACGTGAGTTCAGATACTCAGAACCCACATACATAAAAGCCAGGCCAGGGCACATGTGCCTGTAGCCCCAAGGCTAGAAGGTAAGGAAAGAGGAGGATCTCTGGGACTTGATAATCAACAAGCCTCGCTGAAAAACAGCAGGCTCTAAGTCCAATGAGAGACCTTGTCTCAAAGGGTAAAACAGAGAGTACTAGAGCAAGGCGTATGATATCTTCCTCTGGTCTCCATGCACACACGTGCACATACACATATGCATACACATATATATCCCCACATGCACATGCATACAAAAGGTGGAAAGAAACTGAGGAAGACACCACCTATCATGGACCTTGGGCCTCTGCACACATTTGTACACATCTATACACATATGTAAACACACCCACATGTACACATTTACACACATGAACACCTAACACATAGCACACACATACACACACACACATACACATGTGAATGGAATTGAGTAGAGAATGAAAAGAATGGTAAAAATATGATTTCTCTTAGGTCCTATATTGTTTCTTTCCTTGCTGTTGCTACCTTTTCCTCTTGGATCACTAATCGGCTGCTTCCATAGGTCTCTCCATTACACGTTATGGCAATTCCATTCTTCTAGTGACTGAGGCACCCATGCTGGATATAGTGGTTTGAATGAGAATGGTCTCATATACTTGAATGCTTTATCCCCAGCTAATAAAACTGTTGGAGAAGGATTAGGGGTGTGGCCTGTTGGAGGAGGTATGTCTGTCGCTGGCAATGAGCTTTGAGGTTTTAAAATCCCACACTAGGCCCAGTTCTGCTCTCTTTGTGTGTGTTGCCTGCTGATCAGTACATAAGTTCTTAGCAATGCCATGCCTACCTGCTGCCATGCTCCCTGACATGATGAACATTGACTAACCCTCTGAAACTGTAAGGAAACCACTAATCAAATGCTTCCTTTATAAGTTGCCTTGGTCATGGTGTCTCTTCACAGCAATAGAATGGTAACTAAGACACTGAGTTGCCCCTATTCATCTTTCTCCTGCTTCTGTTCTAAATATAATAAGCCTGTTGATTCGTACTTCAATATATCACCTAAGTCTCTGTCTTGGGATCATCATCACCACTCTACCCTGGTCCAACTGAAATTGCATCGTAACTGGCTCTCCTGCTCCCATCACCAGGCAGGAATGTCCTTCCGGCACCTAACCCCTCCACATCCTTCTTCCACGTTCAGACCCCTCCGCTGGCTCTGTAAGGATTTAAATCTGAAGTGTGCCCCCCAAAGCTCATATATTAAAGGCCTGGTCACCAATATAGTGTAGAGGTTAGTGATGGGTCTCTAGAAGCACCTGAACTTTTAAGACACTACCATCATTAATGGATTTATCCATTAATGAATTATTTCAAGGTTATTTGACATGTGTGTAAGCATGTGTGTGTAGTAGCAGTAGTAGCTGCTGTTGTAGTAGCTGTTATAGTAATAGCATGATAGCATGTGCGCACATGACTTTAATGTATCAGGCTATGAGGTAGGCATCTGAGAGGGAAAGGGATGGCTCCAGAGAGGGAAAAGTCCAATTTCTTCATTTCTTCACCAACATTATGTTCTTACCCCAATCCAGATGTTCATGGCTGGCTGACATGAAATCAATTAGTGGTGTTATCAGCTTCCAAAGGAACAAATGTCTGTGCTGTACTCACAGCAACCAATACCATCATGCGCGTTAATTGGCCTGCCTGGTCAGACCTGAGAGTCTCATGGGAGTCTCGGGGACTAAATGGGCTCTGGAGACTGAATTACACTTCACCTTCTCTCAGCTGTCTTCATTCCACACCCCCCTCCCCCAATGTATCCCAATCTACGGGATAGGTGAAACTGCACAGGTGCAACACGGAAATGTGGGGCGTGGCTGCCTTTTGTGAAAGGAAAAAGCAGAACCCAGACCTTCTGTTTTAGCTGGACCATATTTTTGGACATTGTGAATGAGGATTCTCATTAATGCCATCAGCACCTGCCCCTGAGGTTGGAAGGCTCAAGATCACATTGCCAGCGGGAAAAAACACATAGTAAATGCCAAAGTCACTCCCTACCTGGGCTACACGATGCCTTGACACTATATTTAGAATACAGTCTCAATGCCTTCAACAATACAAAGGGAAATATATTTAACCAGAGCTGGAGAGATGGCTCAGAGGGTAAAGTCTTGTTGGGCAAGCATGATGATTTGGGGGTCCCCAGAAGCAATGTAAAACCAGGCACAGTAGCTCACACCTTTCACCTCAGCACTAATATCAGTATGGGTGTTAGGGACGGGAGGATCTCTGGGGGCTAACAGGCTAGCTAGACTTATGGTCACAGAAGCAAAAAACATAAGACTGTGACTCAAATAAGATGAAGGATGAGGACCAACACCCAAGGCTGTCCTCTACACAGCTTTATAGAATATGCACATGCTCACTCATACGTGTAAGCACACATCCCATACACATAAACACATGCACTAAGAGTTTTTTAGAAACCTAATGAGCAAACATCTTTGATAGACCCTTCCTAAGGAAAGCATACAAACAGTAATAAATACATAAAAAGGTATTCAGGAGTATAAACCATTAGGGAAATGCAAATCCAAACCTCAGTGAGAGACTGCTTAACACCCATGGTGACGACTGTTTATCTGAAGCAAGGCAGTGTCAGAAAAAAAAAAAAAACACAGAATAAAATCCAGAAATTATGAATGCTTAAGGTGCTATGGAAAAGTTGGAACACTATGGAATGCCAGTGAGAATATGAAACCGGGGCAGTCATTTTGGGAAGCAGTAGATACTTCTTTTAGACAGCGTTTAGACAATAAACATGTGATCTGGAAATTTCTTCTGGCATATGACAAAAAACCCACAAAACTGAAAATAGATTCTCAGGCAGGTATTTGAACATCGTGCTCCTAAAGTCAAACAGCCAAGAGGCAAAACAGCTTAAATGTCCTTTGAGAGAAAAATGGATAAACAAAATGTAGGATGCACACAGCGAAATTCTAATACATGCCACAGTAGCCTCTCTTACCTGGGCACGCACATTTCTCTGGGCATACCTTGTCTGTACCCTAGATCTAGTATCCCAGCCTCCTCTGCAGTTAAAAGTGGCACTCATGATAAATTATGGGCATCATTGGCAGGCTTGTTAATCCCCCTGAAAACTTTGATGCTCAAGAGCATGGTTACCATGGCAATGGCATGTTAAATAAATACTGGGAAGCTACAAGGGGGAGGGGCCAGGGACCCAAAACCACCAAAGAGCCACCTGGTGATGGATCGGCCAATATTCATTTTGCGGTTTGTGTGAGGAAAAATCAATCTGGCTTTGAGTCATAATTCACGCAGGGTTATTCCTGCTGAGTAAATCAGCCAGGAGGACTCATTAACATGTACCAGGATCAAAAAGCTTTCTAGCTGGGCATGATGGTGCATACCTGTAATCCTAGCACTCAAGAGGCTAGCATCAGATTGTGAGTTTGAAGTCAGCCTGGATGGTACTGAGTTCCTTTCTAAAAGAAAATGAGAACAAAACTCTGCAGCCATTGCCATTCTCTGCTTCTCCCCTGGTCTCTTCTACTCTCTGCAGTTATTTTCTGTTTCAGTGCTCTGGTTTAGGTATGTTTCTCTCTACTGTCCCTTGCTTACTACTATGCTTACTGATAAGCCTAAGGCAAGCTTGATAGCCATTTATATTATACGAATGAGTGAAGGACTGAATTTGAGCCTGGTTCTCAGGAATCTGTGCCATTCTGGAAGGCTTTCCTCTGTATTGCTAGTAATTATGATAATAATAATAATAAAAGTAAATAATAATAATAATAAATAAGCTGCTTTAATTGGTCCCTCCACCATGGTCTCAGAACTGCTTAAAGCCAGAACACACCCTAGTGAAGTCTGTGACACGCTGCTTTGTCATGCTGCCATGAGCCCTGCAATGACTGTCTGTCTATGGATTGTTTCCCTGGAGTGTATTTGCATGCCCTCTGGCTAGTAGGTAGCAGACTGTCAAATCCATGAATGTCTGGCTGGATGAATCAAAGAACAAGTTAGTGAGTTCATTTGTCAGAGGAAGAAGTTGAGACTGATCCTATCTCAAATCAGAGGCAAAGCCCAGGCTACAGCCTTGGCAAAGATTGTCTTGATCCTTGTCTAGACAGTGTATCCTGTGAGGTACACCGCCACCACCCGGAGAGGGGCTGTAAGGAGGCAGTCTGGGTCTGGAAGAGCTCTGGTCAAGGTACCGATGTGAATACAAAAGACCCAGTGGGTTCTAGATATCACCTTTTTCTTTCCCTAACTCAGTCTGCCTATCTACAAAACATGGAATTCTAAAGAAAATTGAAAGACCCATGTTAACTTTACAATCAAATTATTTAAGCTCATTAGTCAAAGGGAAACTAGAGAGCTGTGCTGTGTTCGTGTTGTGTGATTCAAAACCCATTAACAACATGTGGCTATTGAGCATCTGAAATGTGCTCGTGGACATCATCACTATCATCACATCGATATCAGAGCACACTGGCTCGGATAAACCTGGTATAGCAAATGCACATTTTTCCTTAGTAACTCATATGCTGATGACCTACTGGAACACTGGTTTAGATATAGCATGTTAAAGACAATGCTTTCCCCATTGCTTTTGACTTACAAAACAAATGGCGGCTAGAAAATTTTTAACTGCAAATGCTCATTGCGTTATAGACAGCAGCATCCTGGGCCATTCTGAGTACTGTAGTTCTGCATAGTGCAGCAGCACCCTTTGATGAGTCTGCAAGCTAATTTTCAAATAGTTTAATTTCTTTTTTATTTTACTGATGTTATAAGAGAACTTTACTCCAGAAGGGCAACCATGGAAGCTTAGCGTAGCTGTGTTTCTTAACCTGATAGCTAGGCTAAAGCTACTTGCGAGAACGCAAACCATTGCAACATTGAAAAGGACATGGGACTCAGCCACAGCGAGACCATGAAACACATGGGGAAAAGGGGAATCTTTTCTAGATGTTGTAGAGTCGTACTTGCTTGCCCAATCCTGTGGACAGATGCCAAGATGAGAGAAGCAGAGCCAGCTGTTTTCCTCGCTTCATTCATGACAGAAATAGCCAAGTTATGACCCGAGGTGGAAGCTGGCATCGGGACAGTTATAGAAAAGAGAGAAAGCAATAAGAAGTATGAGTAAAAGAACACATCCATGGGAGAAATGTGCAGGGAGAGACCAAGGGAAGAGAAAGCAGGAGACGGTTCTTAGGAGCTGCTAGCAGGACCAGTGGCATTGACAATTCCTGGGGACTGGATAGAAACCAAATTCTTGGGCCCTTTCCAAACTCAGTTCCTATCCAAGACTTTTCTCTTCGCTGAGTCTTTGGAAGAAACTCCATTAGGCCTGACATTTCCAGGGAGTGGATTTCACAGTTTTTTTTGGTTGATTCCCAAGTCAGGTCCCAAAACAGTATCCTTTCTCTGCACCAGCCCCTTATTTTCATTGGTCACCTTGAATTATCCAAACGCGTAGAAGAAAAAGGTCCCTTCTCTGTCAGCTCAGAGCTTTAATGTCAACAAAGTCATCCTCCCACCTTTGTCCTAACCCAAATCACCACACTCCATAATGGCATCATCTTTGTAGAATAGCTAGCACTTGGCAAACGTGTTACTCACAATGAAAACACAATATGAAGAGGCAACTGATATCAGGGTGCTCTTTCCCTCTCCTGGATGGTGCTGGCCTGTAATCCTGACTCCTCATGAGGCTGAAGCAGGAGGATCTGAGCTACAGAGTGAGTTTAAGGACAAACTGAGAAGCTTGGTCAGATGTGGTCTAAAGAGAGACAGAGGTGGGAGGCAACTTAGCAGTAGAGAACTGGCCTAGGGTGTGGTCACGGCAGGATTCAATCCACAGCATTCAGTCAAGCGCGTGAAAGAACAAAATGTTATCAGTAGTGAGGGCTGGAACTCCACACTCCGGTGGGGTCATTTCTAAAAGCATCAAGTCATTATTGACTCTCTAGTGTGCCCTTAACTAAAATAAAACCTAAAGATGAAGGCGAAAAATGCCTTTGATATGACCGCTGCCTCCTGCAGGAAGTCCCCACCACAACCCGAGTCTAGTTCTGAGTTCTCACCAAGCTTTCACTATTGCTAAAACCCTGACTCTCTTTTCACCTGATACCTACCAATGTAGGTATCTGTCGGCACATGCAGGAACTATCTGCTGAAAGATACACACCTGAGAAGTGCTTTATAATTATGAAATATACACAAAGCTTTCCATTTTTTGAAAAGGAGGACAGGGTGTTAGGAGCTCTGCAGAGTAACAGCCAGGCAGGAGAAAGGGTCTAGATTCTGGAAGGCTGCAGCCTCTTGTCAACAGCAGCTCATCAAAAGGCCTACAAGTTGGGATTTAGGGTCAAAACTCCATGTGTCATAAAGGAATATGAAAGTCAATACTGCGTAAAAACTTCTTAGGTGTTAGTCAACCCAGAGCCAACCGGAAGTATTAGAAGAAAGGTATGAGTCGACATTTTTTTTAATGCCAATATTGATAGTGAGTTGTTTCGTTTTCTTGTAGAGACAAATGAAGGAAAGAATCCCATCCTGGACCAGGCAAAAGTTCAGTCAAGGCACAAAGGAGTCCTTTAAATCTTTTGTTCTCCTTGGTCACAGTTGAGTGACAACCCCCGACCATCACTCTCAGTCTATGAGGGACTGTTAGTGCTTTGAGTCCACATCTACCAGGACGCTGTCCCCTGAAGAGAGCAGACGAGGTGAGTGCAAGCAGACACCCATGAAGAGCCCCCAGCACATGGTTTACTTTCTCCACAGAGCTGCGATCTTAATTGTTCGGTTGAACACATTAGTAGGCCACACTGCTCTTGTCCTAAATAAATAAATAAGCTCGGCAGAAACGAACAGATGGAGGAGAAATTTCAGAGCAGCATGTGGGCGTTTCAGGCCCACATCCCATTATCAGATAACGGGATTTCTAACAGCGGGTTCCCACATACAGCTTTGCAAACTTCAAAGTTGTGTGTAACAGGGAGTAATGTGGGCCCCTCCCCCAAACTTTCTGCATTGCTCTCAGGGACATGATGCTCCTGAACCTGGGTCCAGCTTCTGTCTCCAAGAGTCCAGGCAAAAAGCACACATTAGAGGCATACTCATGGGCTTAGATGGCTACCTTATTCTTGGCTTTTCTAGAGGTGAGACACAGGGAGGGAGATGGGCTGTGGTAAAATGGAAACAGCTTCCTAGAGAGCTTACAAGAACGTATCCTCTAAGTAACTTAAAGCACATGGCATCCTTGTTTGAACAAAGTGAGAGCACACAGGTCGGTTAGAATACCGAGAGACTTCTAACTAGCTCTGTAACAGAGCTGCAGATGGGTGACAAGACAGGGGCCACTGAAAGCAGTCAGAAGGGACCCTGGAGACACACAAGCAGACAGACAAGATCCCAAGACCCAAATGGGGAGGGAAGAACCTGTGACCTGGGCTATTAACAAGAAGCTAGTTTAGCTAGACCTGAATCTTCTTGCTTTTCCCTCTCACTCTGATGGTAGAAGTCTAACTTTCCCTGTCAGTACTTGGGTAGAAACAAAGGCTCTTAAGTAAGCTCAATGACTGTCCTGAAACCAGTTTAAGATGTGTAGATAAAAGCCTATAGACAGAGTCTAGAGAGATGGCTCAGTGGTTAAGATGCGCTAGCTGTTCTTCCAGAGGATCTGGGTTCAATTCTCAGCAACAATGCGGTGACTCACAACTGTCTGTAAGTCCAAGTTCCAGGAAATTCCTACTCCCTCTTCTCGCATCTGGGGACTCCAGGCACACAAACGGTGCACAGATACACATACAGGCAAAACACCCAAATGCTGAAAATAGAATTAAAACCTATAAATAGTCAAAATTCACAGTTGAAGGAAGTCTCTACTGTTCCCTCTGGCCCTTGACCTGAACAGAGGCCCCATTGCTTCATTCACGTTACTGATGAGAGGCCTAAAAAAGCAGTAAGATACATGAACAGCTACACATGAGCAGGTGAGCTGTGAGAACACAGGAAGAGGGAGTTAAGGGACCAGGTACTAGTTAAACTACAATCAAATTATCTTCCATATCTTGATAGACACATACTTCCATAGTTCAGCTTCAGCTCCCTCAAAAGTGCCTATTTCACTTGTTCTGCAAGTCGCTGAAACACATCCCTATGGTGTCTGGTTCAAACCTTACAGCACGTCATCTCTTCTAGCCAAGAACTTAATTAGTTGTCATTAGACACTCCATGTCTATCTTCCGCATCAGAGTGTGAGCCCTGTAAGCAGGACTCTTCTATTTTGTCACAAGTCCAAACAGTATTTGTGACCTGACCCCAGACTAGTGCCTCAAATTCTACCAACATTAGTCTTGAAGGAACTGAATGAATGAGTGAATGAATCAATAATATTCAGGAAGAGGTAGAGTTTGAAAGCAGAACTTCAATTAGCTCAATGTGAAGAGAATTCCCTAAATACTGGTTTATACGCCTTAGCCCCACGAAGTTAAAAAGAGGAGGGGGTAGGGGAAGCAACAGTAAGCAGGACTTGGAGGAGATGCTGACCATGGGCAGGTTCAATATAAAGTCTGAGTAGGAAGAGATAAGCCAACTTTAACTTCCACGTTGGCCAAATATATAACGGTGTATATCAGTGTATCTTCAGCAGCTCAGAGAAGATAAGGCATATCTTGATATATTTGACTTGCTAAACTGTGTCCTTGGTCATCATTTATAGCAAAGGCCACTTGTACATCTTAATAATCTGGATAAGTATCATTCAAAACACATACAAGCAAAAGAGACACTGAGTTCTAAGGACCTACAAATTCTCTAAGGAATCATTCTCTTCAAAGCATACATACATTCTCTCTGTGTCTCTGTCTCTCTCTGTCTCTCTCTCTCTCTCTCTCTCTCTCTCTCTCACACACACACACACACACACACACCACACACACACACACACACACACACCGCACACACACCAAGTATCAAGTTCTGTTGTTCTAAAGTATAACATTCTCATGAAGGAAAGCTTGGAAACAAGAAGTAACATACTTTGTTAAACCATGTAAGCTCTCTAGCTGTCAAGAGTAATTTCTGTGTCAACCTGCCTGGGCTAAGGGATTTCTAAATGGCTTGTAAAATATTGTTTCTGGAAGTATCTCAATGAGTGTTACTGAAAGAGATTGGTATTTGAATTTAAGCTCAGTAGCGAAGGTCTTATTTATCAGTACTAAGCATTCTCCACTTTGTGAAACGCCTGCACAGAACAGGGAGGCGGGGTTTTCTGCTCTGAGCTAGCACATCTATCTAAGTTAATGCACGAACATGCATTCCTGGCTCTCAGGATTTCAGCCTCAGACTGACAGGTTCTACCATCAGCTCCTCTGGTCCTCAAGTCTTTGACTGCACATGTAGCAGCATCTTCATCCCTGGACTCTAGCTTATGGAGAATCACTGAGCCCTCTTGACTTCTATAAGCACTGCATCCAATTTCCATAATTTCTCTCTCTCTCTCTCTCTCTTCTTTCCTTTCTTCTCTTCTCTAAAGGTCTTTCCTTTAGCTAAGACTTGTTTGTAATTGAATTTTGTCACTGAATTTAATTACTGCTTAACTCATTTTTTTACCTTGTTGACAAACAGAATTCTTGAACCCTACATTAAACCAGTCTTGTCAACAACAACAAAAAAAAATCATCCTATGTAAAGGTTTTATACCATCAAACCATCATCACCTTATTTTTTCCCAGTGATTCTAAGTTTCTCATTGTTTTCTTTTCACAAGAGTCAAATTGCTTTTAATTGGGGGATATAAAGGAACCACAATAATATTTATTCCTCTAGGGTCTATAGAACACACCTTTAAGAGGTATAAATATTGTATTTTGTATTAGTTAATCCTCTTAGCTTAACTTTATGGGAATTCTTTGTGTTTCTTTCATATGGTGGTGGAAGAGCTGAGAAAGGGAGCTCAGCTATTAAATGCTTTATTGTTTTAGAGGAAATACATGAAAAAGTATTAGTATTATATTATTATAATGCTATAATTATATATTATATTACTCATGATATTAATAATATTAGTAATAGACCTTGCTTTACACGGAGGAAAGGAACACATGTGATGAAAGGATCCTGGGAACTTAATCACCGAACTGCTGCTGCATTTTAAGCAATGAGCTGTTTGTTTTCTCTCTGTGAGAGCAGAATTCTAACCATCCCCTTCTTTCTGTAGGCATCATCTGAGATGTCCCGATTTTCCTTAAAGTGCAGAGTCCAAGAAAAACATGTAATAGTGTCTGCTCTATTCATCCTCGCTGATGGCCCTTTTCCTCATAGCCCTCTGGGATTCCAACATCCTTCTCGCCCTCTTCTTTCTAACAGTGAAATTAAAGCCAGGAAGTGACCTGATAGACTCATTCACACTTAGGCAAGTGTGAATAAAAGCAGAGGAACTGGCTTCTCCCAGGAGTGTTTGCTCATGAATAAAAGAGCAGGCTTAGACTGAAAGAATGTTTCCTGGGCTGCATGGGAGGCTCAGTAGTAGAGAAGGCACCTAGCACTACCCCTGGTGGGAGAGAGGGAGGGAGGGAGGGAGGGAGGGAGGGAGGGAGGGAGGGAGGGAGGGAGGGAGGGAGGGAGGGAGGGAGGGAGGGAGAGACAGACAGACAGACAGACAGACAGACAGACTGAGGGAGGCTATCCTGGTAACCTTGCACTGTCGTGGGCTCCACAGGGACTCTGATCCACTTCCCCCACCTTCCCAGCTCACATTTCATTAGCTGTCTGTGCCTTGAAAGCCCCTTCTGGATCCAGAATATTCCCAAATTCTGATATCATCAGAGGGCAGGATATGAAAGTCTTCTTCAAGAGTTTTGTCGGGCATGGTGAGAAGGCTCAGCAGGCCATGAGACTTTTTGTACAGGCCTAATGGCTCAAGTCTGATCCCTGGATCCCATGACCTGGGTTTAAGCTCCAGTCGCACAGTGCAAGGAAAGAATCAACTCTTGGAAGCTGTCCTTAGACTTGCACACATATTTGTGTATACACACACACACACAAATTATGTTTATGTTTCCTGGATTCCAATTCTCATAACCAGTCTCAGAATAACAGTCCCATCCCATTCCAGAGAGAAATAGAGGCTGCAGGTCTGGGGTACACTGTTGCTCTAAAAATGAAAGAACCAAGAGCTCATAAAATACCACTGCTATCCTAGATCAGGGGCCAAGAACATTCAGAAATAACAGTGTTTAAATCCCTGTGACAGTGGCCACATGCAGCATAGATTCAAACCTTACCCTCATCAGCTCTTCTGTGGCTAGAAGGCTGTCCCCATACAGCCAGAGCCTGTGGCTGAGTGATGACAGATGCCATGCCAGGAGCTGGCTGACCCCTATGTCTAAAGGCTCCACAGCACAGGGAAGGGTGGGAAATGGCAGGCCTGGCCAGCTACCACTAATGTTACGATTGTCAGCAGACCTTGCTGTCTTTTATCCTTGGACCTACTGATCTGTAGCTTCAAAACAAAAGAAAGCTACAATTTTTTTTTTAATGCTCAAACCAGGAAATTTGGCACATTTTACTGCCCAGAATATGCCTCCCAGCTTTCCAGGACCATCCCAAAGTAAGCTGGGCTTGAAAACTGCTGCAGGAGCCCAGCAACGCTTCGGGTATTCTCTCCCCGTCCCCGTGTATGTGTTATTCATGTTCTACATGCATGTATCAGTATGTATGCCCACACATGCATGCGGAGGCCCAAAGAGGATGTTGGTTGTCCAGCTCCATCAATGTCCACCTTGCTGACCTTGAACAGAGTCTCCACCTGTGCCTGGATCTGGGCTGGCAACAGGGATACCTCAGTGGTTCTCTGGTGTCTACTCGTCACAATGCTAGACGTACATGTGGCCAAAACTGCCTTTTTACATTGATACTAGGAATTATAATTTTGGTCCTCATGTTTGCCCAGCAAGTGCTCTGACCCATTGAGTAATATCCCCATTCCCATTTTTAAAAAATATAATAAATTTTAATTAAATTCCTTTCTAATGAATTCACTAGCACAAGTGATATAAAATACTACAAATGTTCAAGTTCTTTTTATTATTTCATAAGCTATTACTACATACAGGGGTGAGTCATGTAGTTTATAGCTAAGGAATTCCTATTTCATTACCCAAAATATAAATAGTCACGTTAACTTTTTTTATAAAATTGTACAACTAAACTTCCTTTCCCCACTTTAAGCCTGTACACAGAGGTCATCCCATTTGTATTAACTGGCAAATAAGTGAAAGAAAATCAGTAATGAAAAAATAAGTATACCTAACTTTTTAATTTTTAAAATAGACCATCTCCTTGCAACGTGCTTTCTGGGCCTATGTTAGACCAACTACTACATCCTCAAGGCATCTGAAAATCATAAATTCTTATCTTCACTTCTGGATGTCTATTACTTTACATTTATCCAAGCTGGCTTTCTGGATAAAGTTTTGGTTGCTGGGTACCAAGACGCAGAAGGGATTTGCTGATGTGGCAGTTGTCACATGGTACCTCATTTGATCTCAGCAAGTCTGTGATGCAGGCAGAGACACCCAGGAGTCCGCACTAAGAACTGAGACCAATAGATCCTCAGAGACGCCCTCAGAATGACTGACATGCTGATGAATATAGAAAGTAGGTTTATAACTCAGACCATCTTATTCTCTCTTTAAAACTTTCAGAATCTCAAGTTGCCTTCCCCTGAGGAATTTTAAATCTAGTAAGCAGGGGGAGGGTAAATGAAAATGTTAAACAAATGTGTCTCACCAACAAAACAGTTGGTTGAAGTGAAAGGCAGTCAGAAGGATGGAAAGCGACATGGTGAGGGGAGACATTGCAGAGATCATGGGCACAAGTGGGAGTTGAGAGCATATGGGGTAAGTGTGGTCAGAGAGACGTAGGTAATTCCAGGAAATAAGTATGTACTCCCACCCCACCCCCAAGATTCCATCCTTGCCTCAACATGAAGCTTGACTTTCCCCAGTTATGAACACAGAGGACACAAACCCACAGCATTGGAATGCGGAGTGTGGATGCTTCCTCCACCCCTTTCCCTCAATGCAATCCCAAGTCACAGCTCTTCTGCTTGCAAACACAGGGCAGCACCCACGGGTCCTTTTCCATTCTGCAGCCTGACTTCTTGCTCCCTTACACAGACTTCTATGTGCCCCATCTTCAAATGCTGCCTGTCCGTGATTGAGCCCACTGGCTTTCTTCTCTTGCAATACCCTGTAAGTAAACCTGGGTCTTTGTTCCCTCTTAATGGAGTTTTTGCACAGACTTCCTTACCACGGACCCTCCTTCGGATCTCTTCTATGGAGTCAAGAGTGTGGCCTCCATAAGGCAACTATGCCTCCCTGAGAAGGCTCAGCACACTTCAAGCATTTCCTATAGGATAAGAACCCTGCTATCTGCTTAACACAGCAGCAGCAATGTCAGCAGCCTTCCCTCCTCTGTGGGCTCAGCAAGTACCTCCTCCTCCCCCTCCATGTTCCAAGAACCATGTTGGAATGATTCCATGTCTCCGTGTTTGTGAACTCACCTCTGTGTCTTTTCTCCTACCGTCAAGCCCCTAAATCTTTCCCCTCTCTTCCACAGTACCTTTGCTTTCATGACTTGAAACTTTTCTCAGGTTTGGCTCAGTGTCATGTCCTGTCCCCTAGGAAGCCTGACCTGACACAGGGTAGACCTAGACTTCCTTTCCCTGCAGCCCATCCCTGATTGCATGTTCCTTCTCTACTTATGTACTGTGCCGAGAACAGCTCAAGCATGGCTCTGGTGATTATTGTTTTAATTTGCGCATCTATGTATGTCTAGACTCTTGGTTCCATAAGGATAGAAACAGGATCATAGCCATCTTTGAGTCTCTTGTGCGTAGTTCCAGGGCTATCAGAGGCTCCAAATTAGTATCTAGAGGATGGATGGATGGATGGATAGATGGATGGACAAATGAATGGATGGATGGATAAACAGATGGATGGATGGACAGATGGGTAGATGGATGGGTAGACAGGAGATCACTTTACTTACAAGTTACAAGCCACATCTCTTCCTGAAAAATCTTTTCAGTCATACTTATTTTCTTTCAACCAGTTCTGCCCACTCTATAGTGAAGTAGCTCAAAGTTCAATCAAGGCCAAGGCAGGCTTGAGTCCTCCTAATTCTATTTCGTTTCTAATAGCCAGAGCTCATCTCATCAATGACAAGCTGAGTGGAACAGGAGCCTCTAGAAAGAGTGCCCACATCACAGTACTGACACCATTTATAAAAGTGAGTCTTTGCAGAGCTGATTTACAGTCTCACCGTGAGATCAAAGGATGAGATGGGATGAAATTCTGGATTCTTCCTGTGAGCTGTAAAGCCAGGGGTAAGTGTCTTTAGAAGAATACAGGGGCTAGGGAAGACCATCCTGTGAAGATGAACGCAGCAATTGGAAGATGTGGAGACATACCAAGAACACTGGAGTCACAACAAACTGGGAGGGTCAGGGAAATTGGCCCCTGGAGTCTGGGAAATAAAAACAGCGGTCATCTTAGAAGTATGACTAAGCTGACTAAGGTAAACCTAGAGGGTTCCCGTTCCCAGAAAAACTATTCTGAGCACGTGCTTCATCAATAATAAAAATGGGCTACTTATGCTGTTGTGGCAAGAATAGTTGGTGCTTATTGATCTCCCCACGAGCGCCAGCCACAGTTCTCATTATTTCTCATCTAGTAACTCATTTAATCTTCTGACCCTATAATGTAGGGTCCATTACCCACCTCCACTATATGGATAAACTAGCTTCGAGTGGCTCTTTCATTTGTCTAGATTCTCATAAAACATCACTCAGTCACATCTGTCCACAAAGCACAAAGACACATAAAAGAGCACTTACTCAAGAGTCCAAGGCCCAGTGCTGGTCCCAGCTGCTCTTGAGAAGGTTTATCCAACCTGTCTGAACTGGACCAAAACTCTGTAACTCAAACATTCTGGGGTCTCCCAAGTAGGTTTTGTTTCTGACATGGTACAATTTGCAAGCCAGGTTTTTCCTATTACCACTGATTTTCTTCTGCATCTTCACAGCGCCTGCCTGTCAGACTCCGACACCTGGCAGGAAAAGAGCCAACAGAATCGGCGCTCTCTGAGCCATGCCAAGGGGCAGGCAGAGACACACCTCATATTTTCAAATCTCCCCTTCCTGCTGCAGCCAGGCCTCACTGGCAATGCAGGCCCCAGGCTGCCAGGAAGCCTAGCTCTCTCTCCTTCTTATATTTAAATTTAATTTAACCGTAGCGTTACCCTGCATGTCAACAACTCAGGACAAATTGATGGATTCTAGTTTAACTATTTAGCTGTGCCAGTGGTAATATGTTCAATCATGCATTAAATTAAAAATGACACTTGGAAATATGTATATCCTGGACTTCGGTTCTGTGTACCGAATAGGAAAAAGATTTCCAATGCTGTCTAGTGGAGGATTACCACCGGAGAAGCATGAATCTCATTATCGCCGGCTTCACAGAACACATTTGCAAGGCTCCATTTAAAAGCTCTCCGGCAGCCACAGCCTGGTTCTCTGGCTGGATAAACAAGCCATTTCTCTTTGCGAAGAGAAAGCCCAGCTGTTGCCAAATGAGGCTGCTGCCCAAGCCTCCAGCCGCCTCATTCTCACCTTGATTCCTGGGTACCCATCCATGATTCTCCTCGCCTGCCTGCTCCAGCTCGCTCCTCCTCCCAAGACCAAAGTTCCCTTTCCCAGAGACAGTAGCAAGTGCATCCAAAAGCACACAGAGCTAGGCAATGCTAATGGCCACCGTATAAGGCAGTGTGCCCGACCCTGGCACTATCTCATTCAACAGCTCTACACATTATTTTCTTGCTTTGGCCAATGCAGAAGTCGATGCCCAGAGAGAGCAGGTTCATTTTCAAGACACACAACGAGGGCAGGCAGAGCTGTGATTCCAAGCAAAGCCTGTCTAATTCTAAAGCTCAGCCTCTTATCCGTGGCCAGCACTGCCATTTTAAACTTTGCTGTTGGCAGGATGTGGTGGCACATGCCTCTTATGTACCTGGGGGAAAGTACAAGGTGGGTCTCTACAAATTCAAGGCCAGCCTAGTCTACGAGGTGAGTTTCAAGACACCCAGTAGTACACAGGGGACCCTGTCTCACTCCTGAACTTCTCCTTTTAACTGACTAGCCCACTTTTCATACCTAGCCACGTATCCACGTACACTTAGTTTAGATTCCAGATAGGAGCTTCAGATTCCCAATGAGACTTGCTTGGGATTCATTCTCTTTCCTTTGCGTTTCCTTCCCCCTGTGGAGCAGTGAATACTGATACTAGACTATGAACCCCTTAGGGCTGAGGACCAGACTGCATTATCTCAATAATCATCACTTAGTCATACATCCAGCGTTGAACGGATGCTCATGGACATCACTGCGCTGCACTAAAGCTAGGCTTGGGGAGAGAAAGAGAGAAGTAGGGGGTCCCACCAAGGACATGGGAGAGTGTGGGCAGAGACCTGGCTGCCAGAACACTGTCACAAGAAACCGAGCAGTGGAAGAGGCAAACACCTAACACAAAGGCATTTTTCCCGTGGGGCTGAGTCTCAACGTCACCATAAAAGTCATCAGCTTTCCAACCTTTCATTTCCAACATGTGAATTTGATCATTTTGACTCCGAGTCACAGAAGAAAGCCTAACTGTTCGTACTTCCCTTCAGTAAGGACAAACATGGCTAAGTAGCCAACTAAGGCAAATGCAGATGGAGATGAAGACAAATGGGCAAAACCCAAGTGCAGTTGGCTGGGAACAATCGCACCACCATTCCTTACGGCTGTCAAATCACACAAAGTCCAGTCACATCACCAATGAAGTCCAGTGTTGCTCAAACAATTGCGTCATTGAGGAAATGAACACAGATCAGGCTTAAAGACGTTTTCCCGTTCTCCAGACTCCACTGCAGCACATTTGCCTGCTCATTTTCTATGTTCCTTCCTACTTCCTTATCCTAATCATACAGCGACAGTTCCGCTCCTAAACAGAACTTCCCATCCACCCAGATGGCCTGAGGAATGTCCATTAGTGGAAGGCTCCCCGTGACCTAACCTCGCAGATTTCTGGGTGGAGCTGGTCTGGGCTGTAAGAGGCCAACAGTAGACTGGGCTGAAATTAACCCGATTTCAGCAGTTGGCTTTGAGTGCGCCTGCATCTGTTGTGTTAATGGACTGTGAGAGTTGCTGGGTTGTCTGCCAGAACCTGTCCTCAAGGTCGAAGGATGCAGGCAGGCAACCTGAGGGAGCCTGCAGCCTGGATGCTTGGTGGTCACATGGAGTCAGTCACCCTGCACTGTCAGGCAGGTCAGCCTAGACATCCTTGGCTTCTCCAGTCTCTCTTTATATTTAAAAAAGAAAAAAAAAGTGAAAGGGAAAAAAATTTAAAGTGCAAGCTGGGTTTGTTCAATCAGAAAAAAATTATAAACGTTTACATCAACTTCATTTTAACACTGTATCCATGATGTAAAAGAGAACCCTTCCTCTCCACATTTCTGGTTTTCCATATAGCTTGGGAAGAGCAGACACTGAGAACATGTGGCCATAGACAGGTGCTCTGTCCAGTCAAACAGCAGGCAAACTCTTGACCTCCTAAAGAAAAGCTCCAGCTGCTCTATTAAAAACCACAGTCAACCCTGAGTCAGGGAGGAGCTTGCAGGGCCATATCCCTCTCTGATGAAGTATTGACTCCTGGTAGATCCTGGGGGAGAGGCAGTCACTGTCTTTAGTTGTGCAATCACTGAGGGGCCAGCCAGGCTTCAGCAGACAGCTGCAAACCCATGGGCATAGAGACTTAATGGGTCCCAAAATTCAAACAAAGCTTCAAGAAAGAGTAATGAATATGGGGGCTTTTATGAAGGGTATTAGAGCTGGAAATTTGAGGTGGTTATAAAATTCAAATTGCATGTTATATATGTATGAAACTGTTAAAGCGCAAATTCAATAAGAACGTATGGGTATCTGTATAAATGCATATATATATATATATAGATATACACACACACATATATAGATATTGTATTAAATGTTGTGTTTCAAGCATTTTGGTAAGTTGCCTGTCTCTATTCTCATCTGTGAAATGAGAAAACTGAGTAAGCAGAAGTCATGGAACTTGGCTCTGATAACACAGAGGAGCAGTGCTGGAACTCATATCCAAGCCACCTGATTCCACAGCCCACCCTTTCAAGGATTAGGCTGCACTCTCAAGGAGCAAATGAAGTGTCAAGGGGTCTGCAGGATGGAAGGCTATTCTGATTCTCATTCTTGGGTTCCAGTATCTTCCATTCTTCTCCAGTCTTAGAACCACTTTATACTTTTGCCAAAAAAATTTTTTAATCATCAGTATCACTAGACTTTCAGTACACACAGAATCAGTACCAATGTGGACCTAATATGGTTAACAAATATATCTTTTTCAGTACAATAAAATCCACAATCATGACCCATGAGTATGAATTATAATATCCAGCGAGCACACTGTGAGCATCTATGGTTCTTGGATCCCCTGCACTAATCCTGAAATCCACAGCCAGCACCACTGTCTTCATCCACTGCTTTTTTTCATGGATGTCCAAAATAGATGCTATAAGGCTAGATAGGAATTCAGACTTAAGAACAATATGACAGCGGCAGAGGATGCTAGCATAAGCCAGTGTTCAAATAAATGAGGGGTATAAGTAGACACTGAATTTACTACAGCCAGGGTTCTCTTCTTCAATGGAGTCAGCAAAAGTAAGCCTGCAGAAACCAGGGTCCTTACCTGCCATGCCCCCCTTATTACAACCTCTTTGTACTTTTCTATCAGAGAAAGTCTTTTAAAAAGGGTTCACATCTATTATTTTTCTTTTCACTGTGACCAAATACCTTCTACCAAGAGACTTAGGGATGGGGCTATTTGGGTTCACAGCCCATCATGGCAGGGGAGACATGGTAGGGTCTGCGGCAGTGGAGGCTTGGGGATGGAACTCCTCACCTGACATCAGATAAGGGATCAGAAATAAATCGGTCAGAAACTGGGGGCAGAAAACCATCAAAGTACATGCACTAGTGACCCACTTTCTCCAACTAGGACATACTTCCCATACGTTCTGCAGTCTCCCCAAACAGTAATACCAACTGGGGACCACGTGTTCAAATACATGATCCTCTAAGAGATATCTAAGCCATAGCAGAGGGTTTCTAGAACTTTCAAGAAAAAAAAAATCTAAGTTTGAAGGGAACTTCTTCCCACCCCAGAACAAAACACTCAGGACTCTCATCCTGGAGTCTGCACTGGAGACTATTAAGTCATGTTGGATGTGATGCTATACACTTGTCTAGCATACTTGGTGGGTCACCCCTGTTATACCTCCATTCAAACCAGTTTGCCCCTTCCATGGGATCCCATTAACCATGAATCCAATCTAAAAAAAAAAAATGAAAACAAACAAACAAAAACCAGCATGGCAACTCTCACGTTGCTTTTATTCTCTTCTTGGAAAGACTTTGCTTTCTGGGTTTCTCTGCCTCTAATGGCAGCAGAGGAGTTACCAGTCTGGATGCTAAGGCTTCCTGACCGCATAGACACAACAAGATTTGCTGACCTTCCCACTGTCAAACACTTCGATTTCCCTTATTCTTAAGATTAATTTTGAATAACTCCTGGCATTAGAGGGAAAACTATCTGCCAAGAGTCCTGAATTACAGGGAGACTTGCAAAGAAAGAAATGTTCCTCTGCTGGATACGTGTTTACTCTGAAATCAATATGGGAAAGAGAATTTATTCTGAAGTCATTTGATTAGAAACCTAGAGTCCAAATCCATATTACTGGCACTATGCTAGACAGAGGATGCTGACAAGGGATCCCTTGTGTGGAGTGTAGAAGGTGCCCCGTGGGGCTCCATCAATTCTTGTGTCTGTGTTTGCATTGGGTTTATTCTACAGGGTCTGTTACTCCAACTACACATGATGCCTACTAAAAGCCTTTTCCTGCTGAACAGAGAGCTGGGGGACAGTATTTCTGTTACCATCCCTTCACTTCACCAGTTCCCATAGAGCAAAGGCATGGCATCAGAACCAAGGCTTCAATCTAGTCTTGATTTGCTGAGACGTTCATTTACAAAAGGGACAGGCAGGAAGGCTTCTGGATGATCCTGGGAAGGATGTTGATTCTTGCTGATAGGGTTTTATATGGACGAGTGTGGCAGCAGCCTTGTCCTGCCAGTCTTCTCAAACTTTTTAGGGGATGAAGGATATTTACAGCTCTGGTTTTCACCTGGGAAGCTCTGAGCCTTTCTGTGGACTGAGAACAAACACTGCGGTGAGCAAAGCCACACAGGTGAGGAGTGTCTCATCACTCATCAATGGTAGGAGTCAAGAGACCCGTGCCTCTGGGCTCTCAAATGGAAAGAACAGGAAATCATGTCTGAGCTGAAAGCTGCTTTTTTAAAAGCAACTTGTTTCTCACTTTTAAGTGAGAAAAGAGACCAGAATACAGAGTTGGCCTGGATTTGGATATTGGGTTTGAGATTACTTATTCACAGTGTCCCCTTGCCTATAAATGGGACTAACTAGCATCTGTATCATGCAGATGTTACAAGTAATGAAGGAGATTAGGTGGGAAAGCTAGAACCAACCTACTTCTGAATTTAGCTTGGGGCAGAGCTTTGGTCCTGGCACTCTGCTCTAACTGTCCTTGTACTGCTTCAACCCCATCTCATAGCTAGGAATAGGCACATGGTAGAAGAAGACCCAATGGGAATTTCATTATCTTTGCCTATGAAGCTCATGTTAATATCTCTGCTCTAGGGCTGGGGAGCTGGCTCAGCAGTTAAGAGCATGCACTGCTCTTGCAGAGGCCTGGAGTTTCATTCCTGGCACCTACATCCAGTTTAAAATTTCTGTTCCTTTTCTATGATTACAAATTGTCTAGACAGACTTGGTCCACTTTGTTCTAATCAAGTCCCCCCAACCAACCCCACTTTGACCCACCTCTAACCCCAGCTGCAATTCCCCAAGCTACGTGCTAACTCAGCTCCAAAGCGTTGGCTCTATACTCTCTAGCTCCAAGAAACACATAGCATACATTTTTATAAAACCTTTATAGCACGCGTGTTTTTAGTCTTCAAAAGAAGAAATGTGGGAGAAGTCTCTGGAGCAAATAAGACCTGGGAGCTGTGAACTTTGACATAATAATAAATTTTATACCACTTTATGAAATTAAAACACAAGATTCTTTGTTTTCTCACATATTATCTTGCTATATAAAGTTTTGAATTTTCTCAGGAGTTCAAATAAAACATTTTACATGAGCCATAAACCTGACATTAGCCCTTGAATGGCATGAGAAACACTATAATTTTTTTCTGACCAGCAAAATTAAAATTAGCATAATTGGCAAATGTACCATTTTATAACCCTTTCTGAATTATTTTTACTGCATTTCTTATATTTTAACAGTCATTTGACAGAGGGCTCTCTTTTTAAAATGGAGCTGAAAGCCAATTTTTCATTCCTGACATACCACGGTAAATTGTAAAGTGTTGGCTGATTCTATGAAATCAGAATAGTTACTAGTAAATATGTTTATACTATACAGAACAAGATTGAAAACTACAAAAATAATAGGATATTTAGATTTGGCAATTAATAAAGAATAACGGATGGGGAATGACTGTCATAGGTAATCTTTAGTAACTATATAAATTGAGCAGGGGAAATTCTTTGATAATGATAAAAATAAAATGAAGATTGTATCACAAGAAAAACCAAAGCCATACTCAACACTAAAGCACATACTCTGTTATGTAATCAACACTGTTATATTTGTTTGCTTTTTTTTTTGAGAGAGGGTCTTACTATACAGGCTACGTTGGCCTCACCCTGGTAATCCTGTGTCCAAGTGCTTTGATTACAGATGTATGATAACATGACCTACACCAACAATTATTTGTGTGTTGAGAGACCTGAGGTAGGAACTATGGTCACATGAGTTCTCTGGGGCCAGGACCTCATATTTCACCTCCTGGTCCCTCTTATTTCAGTATATGCGTTATTTCTGTAATTTTGCCCCTCATCCCGTTCCCATGAGTTCCAGTCACTCCCTATCCCCCACCAATCCCAGGAAGTGATTTCTTTATAGCATACCTCTTTAGTTCTGGTCCCCTCAAATGTCCCTTACTTCCTTCAATTGTCACTAGGAAAAATGAAAGGTAAGCAGAACACCAGATGCTACGATATATTTTCTCCTAATACTCTTTGATCTTAATACTAAAGATTTAGTTTAGGTGGAGACGTTCCTAAGGACATTTTCCCTGACAACCTGCAACTAGAAACAGGAAAGATGCTGAGTTAAGATGAGGCCAAAGAAATAGTGTACCAATCTGCAGAACACATGGAAACAGACCCGTTTTCAATACTAGCTATGAGAACTCAGATATTTGGGGCTGTCTCTTTTCCTAGATTTGTTCTGGGGTTTGTGGTTTGGCTTTATGGGTGGTAATGAGTCTCTCACTCAATCATCCTGAAGTCCTAATCCTTTGTATCCTCATTTCCTTTCCGACCCCTTAGCCAAAAAGTGACCCATCCATCCCAGCTGCTGCTGAGCCACCTTGATCAGGACTGTTGTGAGTGATTAGAATCAGGACACTCCCTGACTGGTGAGGGTAATCAGGCAAAGCCAATCACAGGGCTGCTAGCCTGTGTCAGAAAAACACAGATGGCTTTGGAAACCGAACCATGAAAAACAACCACCGCCCAAGACTCTGTCTGAGTAATGCGATTCTGGTCAATTCAAGCTGTTCTTGTTTATTGGAATTATCTGGGTTTTTTTTTTTTCTTTCCTCCAGGGCATTCATTACTGGAGAGTCAGAAAATTGCAAAAGATTTGATGACAGTTATTAGCACTATTTTGATTTTTTTAGATGGTGGCCCTTAGTGATTTTTCTAAATCACTGTTCCATTCAAAGCTATATATTGTTTTATGCAAATCAATAACTTATTACATATCTCACTGGAAGGCGAACTGCTGCAGGCTTCTTAATCTTCCTCAGAAATCTCACTGACATTTGACTGTAGCTCTGAGTGCAGATTTCATCCAGAGCCTTGCAAGGTCTGTCTGCTCCCTATATGCAGTTTCAAAGCAACTTTCTCGAAGTTTCATTTACAGCAATGGTTCTCTCTGCTCGATAGTTCAGATGTCAAGTGGGCAGCTCAGACGCAATAGCTTCCCTCAGACTCCTCTGAGACAACCTGACCTATGCAAAGCTGGGGGCTTTTCAAAGGTTTCCAGAAAGCTTTCAGCTGGACGTTTCTATGAATCACTTTAACAAAAATCACCATTGTGATTAAGACATACTCATGTTAATTCCACAATGCATACTAAAGAGTTGCTCCAGATTTTACTAGACAGTGCATGTTTTGACTCAAGCTATTGAACAAATGGGATTTTATAGACACGGGGAATATTAATAACTGCTGTTTTCCCTTCTGTCAGATCTCAGAATCCCCCAGTCTGTAATGCGAAGAGCATTGTTCACAATGCCTGAGATACAGAAGTAAATGTCCCTAGGTGTCACTAGTGCATATAGAAAATGCAGTATGTATACATTCCTTGGAATATAACTCAGGCATAAGAAGAAGGAAATCCTGCTATCTGCAGCAATGTGGATGAGCATAGAGAACATAACAGCAAGTGAAATAAACCACACAGAGGAACATGGGCGCTGCATGATCTCGTTGACATGTGGAATCTAAACAAGTGGAACTCACAGGAGCAGAGAGAGGAATAGTGAGTGCTACAAATAGAGATGAGAGGATGGGAAGAGTGAAAGAGACTAGGGGACATGGGGCACAGAGTGCCCACTTTCACTTATACGAGGAGTAAGCTCCAGAGATCAAATAACTGTAGTCTAGTGTATACTTGATTTTGCTCAGGAAATAGCTCAAAACTCTCCCCACTGCACACATTCATACACAGAAAGAGACAACCACAAGGTGATGGATGGGTTGAATAGCTGGCATTTGGTAATCATTTAGCATTGTCTATATATGGAAACATAGGTAGAAATGTACACATAGCTATACTGCATACCTTGAATATACAAAATCACCGTTTGTCAATTATATTTCAACGGAACTGGAAGAGCATCTGTAGCACTGAGGAAACTGTTGTCTATTAAGTAGGTTACAGAGAAGAATAAGAGCAAGTCAAGGTCTCCACTGAGAATCAATGGCACACTTATATACCCAAGAGCTTGGAATAATGGCCATCATGCACTAACACTACATGAGGAATATCCATTGTCATCTTTGGGACACAGAAGTTGGTGGAACAATGTCCCCCCTGATTCATCATTCTCTTTTCATAGGTTCATCTTAGATTTAAAGCTAGAAACTGTGTCACAGTCCTGGGTAAGTATTCGAAGGAATACAGGCATGCATACAGCAGAGATACCCGAACACCCATGATCATCACTTCAGTGGTCACATTAGCCAAGGCACAGAGTCTGGCCCACCAACAGATAACGGGCTAAGGGAGCTGTGTAAGAATCCACAATGACGTTTCATCAGCCCATAAGAAGAATGAAACTGTCCCATCTGTAAGAAGTAGACGCAAGTGGAGATCATTATCATAAGCAAAATAAGCTAGACTCGGAAAGGAAAACATCATGCTTTCTCTAATGTGAGCTGTAGAAGGGGTAATTTGGGAAGAGGAGGGCTTCCAGTAGAGGTGGGGAGATTAACAAGAGAGGATAATAGGGGCTGGTAGAAGCAAAGCACCTGAGACACAGAGATGAAAATATCAGTGAAACCCATCATTTTTGTACAATGAATGTGCACATGTGTTTAAATATGTTACTGGAAAGTTGGATTACTGCAACCTGAATCTCTGCCTTGGCTTATTCCTCTATGCTAAAGTTTATTGAAGGCAATACGATTCACCTTTAATTTCAGACTTATTATTTTATATTCCATACTCAACTCATCTATTGAACAAAGAACATAACTGTGTACTGTGTATGGCAGTGGTCCTCAACCTGTGGGTCATGATCCCTTTGGGGGTTGGATAACCCTTTCACAGGTGTCACAATTAGATATCCTTAATATCAGATATTTATATTATGATTCATAACAACAGCAAAAATTACAGTTATGAAGTAGTAAAGAAAAAATCATTTTATGATTTAGGGACCCTGCAATATGAGGAACGATATTAAAGGGTCATAGCATTGGGAAGATTGAGAAATGCTTGCCTATGGTTTCAGACATCCAAGTCAATGTGTATGGAGACGATAGCCAAAACTTCACACAACACAGGTGTTTTATGAGTGGTGGATAATAGTATTTTTCATTATGATATCTGAAACTAAAGTTAGCACCAGGTTCAGTGGGAATTCTGTTTTTCTGATTTCCTGTCTGTTGAAATAGGAGCGGCGGGGCTGCGTCCCCGGCACCCGGCTGCCCGCATGGCTAGCTTATGCCCGAAATAATTACACGGAAACTGTATTCTTTCAAACACTGCCTGGCCCATTATCTGTAGCCTCTTATTGGCTAGCTCTTACATATTGTTCTAACCCATGTCTAATATTCTGTGTAGCCCACGAGCTGGCTTACCAGGGAGGATCTTAACCTGCGTCTGTCTGGAGCGGGAGAATCATGGCGACTCCTCGACTCAGCTTCTTTCTCCCAGCATTCTGTTCTGCTTTCTCCTCCTACCTAAGGATTGGCCTATCAAATGGGCCTAGGCAGTTTCTTTATTAATAAGAAATCACTCCCACATCACCTGTCTTTGATATTTTTATATAAAGTAGGTTAAAAAAATAGTCTTCACTTGGTTAGTTAAGTGTCTACCAAAGACTTGTGTGATAAAGGCTTTGGGGAGAGTAGAACCTAAAAGAGGTGAAGTCTACCAGAATGGACTGGGGTATGCCAATGAAGAAGAAGTTGAGATTGCAGCCGTCTCTGTTTTTGCTTCCTGGATGCCCATTCTCTATGTTCTCCCACCATGGCGTCACACCTCATCCACAGGCCCGAAAAAACAGAGTTGAGTGAAAATGAGTTGAAACCTCCAAAACCAAAAGCCAAAAAAACCCTTTTTCTCTTTCTCATTTGATTGTCTCAGGTATCCTGCTAACTAACACCAGTTCTGAGAACTAGCCAGTTCGTCTGTAAAGGAAACAGCCAATGAAAACACTGTATTGAAGCAGTTAATGTTCTGCAGGTATGGGGGCAGCATGATTTCAGTTCTCTTGCTGGAGTCCTGGAAGATCCAGAAGTACCGTGTAGCAAAGCCCTCAGGGAGTGAGCAGCTTACTAAACTTAGCATCCACATACCATCTATTTGGTGACAGAAACTCACAAATGCCCAGCTACAGGCTTTGATGTGTTTATTATGATATACCACCAGCACCCATTGCTACCTCCACAAAGTCCAGAATGATCTGGGTCTAGAAAAATAAATTTCAGAATTCAGAGTACCTGGGGAAATTACTTTATATGCAGTGGTTAGCCTACCTTATGGAGGTCTTATTTGACTTAGTTATTTGATGTATGAGTGGTCAATGTTATTGACCATCTAGCCATCCATAAACCCTTCCACTTAATAAAACAGTGACCTATTAGCCCCTGAGTTCGATAAACAAGCAGCAAAGGGGTTCAATGTATGTGGAGACAACCAATGCTATGACAGCCAGACTCTCTTGGCTCCATGAATGTTGTCCCAAAGAGGATAAAGATTACATTTTGGATCTATAAGAACTTGTCTGGTTTTACATAGAGAAATTACTGTGTGATTAAATTATAATTTAGTTATAGTGATTAAACTATAACTTAGTTCCTGTAACTACTGAGACTTTTACCAAGAAAATATATACATATGGAAAAAAATACATTTATTATATTGAGTATTCAACAATCCAGCCATACAGACATCAACTACTATAAACTCACTACCTCACACTGTACTGGATTTGCTGATCTCAAAATAACCAAGTCAGAAGGAGGTTATATCAGAAGGGAATTTTTCATGATGCAGTAATATTCAGTCCAAGCTGGTGATGATACTCTATAGGAAGTGGAGGAAGCCCTGGGTAAGTAAAGCCCTTGATCAGTGTGTGCTGATGATTCGGGCATGGCCGTGTCAAAGCACCAGAGCCTCAGACACATAAAGGAATGGCAAAGACTTTCCCCTAGAATGAGGTCCAGAGGGCAAGGCAAAGCCTGCCTCGGAGGACCAAACATGAGTGTTGACAGTCTGTGCACAAGATGTCCACCATAGCTTTCTCCCCAAGGATGTTTACAGTCTGAAGACTGCAGAGAATTAGCTAACCTACCTCCCTGATCCAGCTATATACCATAGACCAGCCTCATATTTGCTGAGTGCTATAAAGCTGCCTACTTGTATGCAATAGTCCCACTTTCTGATTTGATTCAATATAGTAAACATACTGAGCTTCCAGGATGCCGAGGGTTCTCCACAAGAGAGCCCAGGCTACCCAAACCCAGTTTTTCTGTGCGTCTGTCTATATCTATCTTTTCTTCATTCCCTCTCCACCCCCAGGCAGATCCAAGTACCCTGAGGCATGCAAGGACTCAGCAACTTTCAGTCCATGCTAAGAAACCAAAGATCTTTCAAGCTGTGACCAAGCATGAACACAGCTTTATCTGTATCCATCCCCATTCAACACTTGCCATATCCTCTGTAGTGCAAGAGGACATGTGGGCCATCATCAGAATAGTATGACCGTCTATGCTGATGACTTTCTACATGCCCATGCCTTTTACCACAAACACCCTCCTAGGAGTACATACTTAGAAAAGATGCCCAAATCAGACTTTAGAATTTGTTTCACACTGCCTCTCACCAGATTATGACTGAGTCTGTAAAGGGACGGTTAGGCACCTGCTCTGTGATATGATGCTCAGAGAAGGACACACATCCCATCTGTGCTACTCCTGCCAAAACTGCTTGAGACTTCCAGACACATCCACATTAACGGGCAAAGAGAAGCCAGTTCTCCGCACTTCGCATGGTCCTGCAGAAAGCCCTTGTTGCTAAGGGCTCAAGGTGAGTGTCCTGGTGAACTGTACTGTGTTGGGAGGGGCTTGTCTTCTCCCTGAAACTCCCTTGACTGCAAGAGCACCCGTGACAGATGGAAAAAGGCTGAGAAGGGAGCGGCTACTCATCAAGGGATCCTCAACTGGACCAGGGTGGCTCCAATGTGACTCTGGTACCATTCAAGGACAGAGCTGATTTTTCTGTGCTACCTGACAACCCGAAGAGAAGTCAGAACTATAAAAGCTATTTGTTTTCATTTAGAAGAATATTGACAAAATAATTTTATTATTCATACTATATCATTTATGAATTAATCTAATACTCCTAGTCAATAATATCACTATTTAGCATGAATTACCATTTTAACACACAAATAATTTAATTTGGTTTATACGGTATCACACAGTTGCTATTCACAGGAAAACTGAGCGGGGAAAAAAGCATGATGCATGGTCACTTAAACGTGAAAATCATGTAATAGGCTTGAAAGTACATTTTCACATTTACCTACTCAATACATAAATTTATCAGAACATAAAATGTTTTCTCAAGCAACTGAAAGACTGCTGCTTTCCACTTCGGAAAAGAAAAGGCAAATGAAAATAAGCCAACCTTATTATCAGAGGCAGGTTTTATAGCACTATTAAAACATCCAGGAGCTCCTGTCAGTAGAACATATCCCATAACATACAGCTCTGCCGGCTTGATGGTCTCCACGTATCTGTAATGGCTGAAAGAGACGCCCCCAGCTTCCCAAGAGGTCTATTAGTTTTATAACTTCCCAGAGCTTTAGTTCATCTAGGTATTGATATCATTGAGGGCCCTGAGTGTGCACACACCCCAGTTATGTTCTTCAGAAGATTATGAATGTCTCTAGGGAGGAACAATTCTATATGATCTGTTCAATAAACTTTATGCACCTAAGTCAAATACTTTGAAGATGTTTTTGTCATTTATAACCAATAAAATTTATGCTACTAAAATAAAACATGAAAATTCACCAATGGGCACTGAGATAAGTAGGTAACAATTTAAGGGCAATATTGTTTATACACCTTCTATTATCACCCCACAAGTTACTTGTCACCACAAAAAGGAGTAACAGATTTACAATGGAGACACCTGGAAAGCACCTGCTTAAAAGTGTAGCAAAGCCACAAGCATCAGGGTCAATGACATACCTGTCACCAGATAGGCTGACCGTAGAAGGACATAGCATCCCATCTGGGCTGTTCCTGCCAACATTCAGAAGCCGAATCTGGTTACAGGAAAAAGTGACAGCTCAACTAGACAGACAGTGGAGAAAATAAGTATCCCCTGCTTTTCAACGAGGCCAAGGCCAAGAAGCAAAGACTTGAGAACCTGTTCTATGTCAAAGAGAAACAGGCTGGGACAATTAAAGGCCATCTGTATCCATTAGATATGATCAGAGATTGTGAAGAAAATGGCCACAAAAGGCAGGATTGTCATCACTGAAGAAAATGGAAGACAGCTGGGCTGTGCTTAGAATAATAATATATTCCATTAATGTGAAATTCCCAGACTTTATTTAAATGATAGTCATCTTAATGTAACAAAACACTTACTTGTAAGGAAATGTATGCTAAAATATCTAGGGGCATGATGTCTTCAACCATCGCCTGTAATTCAGAGAAAAGTAAATGTTCACACAGAACAGTCTAAAAATGTAAATAATTGTGACTCTAAGCATGAAATATTCAGGAGATCTTTGTAGTAGTCATGAAAACATTTTTTGGTAACTTTAATCGGTTATCTAAATAATGAGAAAAATCACGGCTGGAAAATTGCAGTCTGTAAAAATATATCAGTGTGTCTGGGGATGGAACTCTGAAATCTCTCCACTCTGCCCTTTGTCCTCCAAGGAGCCCACACTGGATCTTAAAGCAAGTTCTCACTATGCAGGGACAGAACCCCTTGAGTAACACAGCACTATGAGGTACGGCCGTAAAAGATGCACTCCATACAGGCTCACACACATACATACTCCAAGGAACACTATGTATTAAATTCACTAGGAGAGAAGGAACAAGCTGAGAATATTCCAGGTCAGAGAACACCGAACACGTTCTGACGTGAATGGCAGGGCATGTTTCAACTCACCTGAAAACTTGCTTCAAAACCATGATGGAATGTGTATGCATCCCATCAGAGACCGTAAGAAAATGGAGTCCATATGAGAGCTGTGAACCGGGAAAATACCCAGGTAGAAAGAACAGGTAGTGTCACTCGAGGTGGGGTGTACTGGCCCATTTCAAGGATTAAAAAGGGAGACCAGTGTAAATGGGGTGAGCAATGAAAAGAGTGATAAGAATCCAAAGTCATCATGGGTCAGCTCTTTTAGGGCTGGAATATCAATATATGATCTCAGCGTTTACTTTGGGCATTATGGGAAGCCTCTAGATGTTTTCAAGAGGAGCATGTAGTCTGCCTGCTATGGGTTTAAGCATTACTCTATATAGTAACTTCTGTGTTTAGATCAGATACCTGAAGAGGAGCAACTTAATGAAGGAACGGTTTATTTGGGCCCAGTCTGAGGGACTGCAGCCCATCTTTGTTGGAGAAGGAATACTGGCAGGATCACATGACATCTGGAATCAGGAAGCAGAGAGAGATGAATGTTTGGTACTCGCCCAGTTCTCTTTTTTGCTTCAGTCTTCAAGTTTGCCCCATGAATGGTACTATCCACATTCAAAGTGAGTCTTCCATCATCAGGAAAACCTGTCTAGAAACACTCTCATAGACACAAGCTTTCATAGTGATTTTAAATTAAGTCAAGATGACAGTGAAGATTAATCATCATAATCTCAAATTCATACACCAAACGTCTACCCCAGCACTTTGAAATATGTCTTTTTATGGAGACTGGACCTTTAAAGAAGTAATTAGCATAAAGTGGGGTCCTATAAGTTGACTCTGATTCAATGAACCTCTGATTTAGGAAGATGTTAGGACACAGGTACACGCATGTGCAGAAGAAAGCCTATGTGCAGCCAAAGAGAGGAGTCAGATAGCCATGGAATCAGTCTTGTCCCCTGATCTTGGACTTCTAGAACATGAGAAAAAACATGTTGTTTTGCTTAGACAGCTGTACTTTGTTAGGGGAGCCTGAGCAGACGGAGACAATGACTTTCTGTAAGGACAGGCATGCAGAATATGGAGGCAGAGCTGGAGACTCAGGCGGAGTTGAATGGAGGTTGTCTAGGAAGCCAGGTGAAACTGGTGGGTCTGTGACAGATCGTATGTTGCAAAGTGGTCAGATTTGGAGTCTTTTCTGAAGCCACTCTGAGCAGCAGCTGGATATGACGTACAGGCTGTGAATCAGTGAAAACAAGCTTGGCTCCAAGGTGAGATTTTTGTTTTGTGTGTTTTTTTTTTTTTTTGGTTTTGGTCTGAACAATGAACAAAATGAAGCTGTCACATACTGAGATGGAAAGGACAGAGTATGGTGCCAGGTCAAGCAAAGATGTGGGACTCAATGGGAAGTATGAGCACAGCTTGAAGGTAGAAGCAGGAAAGTAATGAGTTCAAGGTTAGCCTTGGATAAATAGAAAATTCTAGGCCCATCAAAGCTTTAAAATGAAACACTATAACAAAAACAACAGACTGTGCCCAGTCCTCATCCAAACCAAGCAAGAATAATACAAAAGGGTGAAGTGTGAGTCAATGAATGAATAGCCAGTGCCAGGTAATGGGCAAGAGAGGGGCCTGTGTTTACTGAGAACCCAGCTGGCTATTCTGCAGGATGCTCAAATGGATTTGGGGACTTTGGGGATTTAGACCTGTTCTTCTTGACTTTGGAAAAGTATCTTAGTTATTTGTGTCTAAAAAAGTAAAAGCAACTGAAAACAGTATTCATGCTACTACATAGACTTTGAACCAGTCTGATTCTTATTTATTTAATTTTATAAATCATATCTCATAGTATATAAACATACACATTCCATCACAGTATAATGTCGTCTAATGTTATACTGAAATATTCATTTATCTCATTTCCTCAAGTTCCTTAAGTTTCTTAAGGAACAAAACCCTATTTTGACATTCATTCTATTTGAAGTACTTAAATCCTATTTAATCAGAATAGGTCATCCATAATATACATTGTGAAATCGAATTGATTGACTCATTGGTTTACACTTGGCTTTGAGGGAAATAGCCCCCCAAAAAGCCTATTTCTGCCTGTGAGTAAAGGGGTTTATAGACTCAACTGTTATAAAGCCACATATTAATTAGCACGTCTTAAATGTCAAGAAATGGGGGGAGGAAAATTTTAATCTTTCTAGACAATGAAAGGGTATTTTTCTAGCCTGCTGGTTTCTCAACGCATCTAAGGTCTATAGCAGCATGCATTGCTGTAAAATGAAATATGTAATTCCCAGAAAAGACATTTTAAAAAAAATTAGGCCTGGAGAATGGTCTCATTGTCACTCTCTGTAGAACTAAATCTGCCGTAAAATAGACCACTGCACTGAGGGTATCTTTGGCTTTCCTTTTTTAAGCCATAAATATATACACTCGAGTAGCATCAGCCCACTCTTGTTCATTCCGCCTGGATAATTTCTATTTACACCACTGATTCTGAAGTTCAGTCTCTCCAAAGAGACCTCCGTGAGCCCAGAGGCAGGAGTCTAAGAGACCTCACAAGGTTGTCAGCTCCTGTAATGGCATTCAGTGACAGCAAAGGCTGAATGCCCAAAGTGGAAAGGGAACCCTTCATTTCACCTCTAATTACCGTGATTAAGGAAAAGCCCTGACATTTTACTTGAGCCTCTTGCTGTCTCTTACCATCCACAGCCAGCTCATGGGGAAGGCATGCTGCAGCAACGAGTTCAACTCAAGGTCTGACAAATGCCGTTTTCCCCTTCATTTGGAAATTAGCCAATTCCAGTAGATTTTCTTTGGAAGAAAAAAAAATAACAAAACATGTCAGTCCTGAGTTTCTCTGGATGGTTGTCAGAAGTAAGTGTTCATCTGGGCAGCATCACAGCCCTTCTAGGAAGGAAAGGCAGTACAGTCTACAGGCAACTAGACCCTGCCATATCCCACGTGCACACCTCGTTATTCCCCCCCCCCCCCCCCCCCCCCCCCCCCCCCCCCCCNCCCCCCCCCCCCCCCCGTGAGCCTTTCCCTGATGAGCCAAGCCCACTTCTCATAGGTCATTTCCTACGGAGACGTTGGTTTTCAATGATGTTCACTGTTAATTACAATTCATGGATGCAAGCATCTCCCTTCTAAGACTGCAAAATGGCCTGGAGAAGTGGCTCGGAGATTACAAAAGACTGTGGCCTGCTCTTGCAGAGGACCCGAGTTTGGTCCCCCGCAGTCCAGTGTCAGGCAGTTTACAACTGCCTGTAATCCCGGTTTCAGAGGATTTGATAACCTTGGCCTACAGGGACACCTGTGCTCATGCACACATGCCCCACACGTACACACACACACACACATACACACACACACACACACACACACACGCACACATGACTTAAAAACTAATGAAAGTATGCATTTTTGTGGGGGAGACATGGTTTTACTACATAACTTATTAAGTAGACCAAGCCGGCCTTGAATTCAGGAACTCCTCCTGCCTCTGCCTCTTAAGTGCTAGGATTAAATGTATGCACAATACACCCAAATTAAATCTTGTATAACATTTCTGAAGTGTTTGTTACACAAGTACTTCCCCCTTTCTAAAAACTGCCATATTTGTTTAAAATTTCTTAGGCTCTGTAGATTGCCTCTTCGCTTGTGTAACTATTTTCTTTACTGTACAAGAGCATTTTATAAGGTTCCATTGTTGGCATTATTCTTAGAGGGACCAGAGAGCCTTTCAGAAAGTACAGAAATTTCTGCAGCCATTTAAAAGAAATTAGTCTATTTTCAGAATGGACATAACTGGAGAGCCTCATGTTAATGAATCAAACCACTTAGAGAAAGACAAATTTCGTGTGGTCTCCTACATTTTATATAGGTACAGAAAAGCATGGAAGTATATGCTCATGAAAGTAGAAGAGAAACTGTCTAAGGAAGGTGGGGACCATAAGGGGAATACATTAAACATACATACTCACATGAACATTTCAAAAGTAAGCAAAAATTAAACATCAAGTGACAGCAAAAATACCTATTTCTGTTCAATGCTAACTTGGGAAAGTACCATGGTCATTCCTATAATGAAACTAACACACTGCGGTGCACTGGGCCAGGAGACCTGGGTAATCCACAGTCGTCTTTGGAGTCCTTTCTTTTCTGGGAAGGTGTACTCAGCAGCCATCTGGTCACCAGATAGACACAGGGCCTGCAGAGAGACTTCAGATACAAGGTGAAGGTTCACCAGCTGTCCTCAGAGTGAAATGAACACACTGAAGGTGAGAAGGGGTGGGACGTGTCTCAGTCTACAGCCCGTGCTGCTGTGGGGGCTGCATCTTCCCACGAATCATTTCGGCCCATCCTGACCACAGTGACATGAAACACTCTGCCTTGACCTGGGATTTGCTGTGGGTCAATAAGAGCATCGTGGCATCAGTCACCAGGTCCTGACACTCAGAGTTCACCAGAGGATAACTGAGAACCAGCTAGCTCCATTCTGTCCTTCTCATAACCCTTCCCAGGCTCAAAGTCAAGCCCACTTGCATTATTTTCTACATCTTTTACGTTTTTGAATCCAATATTAGAGCTTTAAAACATAATATAAATGTACAAGTATTACATTTGTGATATATTGTATAAGATACACAGAATAAAATTTAAGGATACAGATTAAATATTAGTGCAAACAGTAAGAAGCCAGGTATGATAGTACATACATCTAACCCCAGCATGTAGAAGGCTCAGACAGAGAGATCATGGGTTTGAGCCTGAGCTATATAGTAAATCCCTACCTTAAAAAAAATGGTTACAACATTATTTAAAATAATGAGAAACTGTTTCTGTTGTGTTCATTAGCAAGTCTCTGATGCTTAAATAAAGCTTATGATAAAATACCCAAATTAAAACTTGGCGATTAATGGCAAATAAATTAGACTTTTCTAGTTTAAAAGTTAATTGCTTTTTGATAAGCAATATAATTCTCCCCTGATGTTAGTCATCAGGGCAGTAGCCATCTCTGTTGAAATGGGGACTGGGTTGAGGAAGGGTGCTTTAGAGATGCTGGCTTGAAGGCTTGGGTATTGGCTACAGAGACAAACACAGATACCTGAGTATATGTATTTAAAAATTAAAACTTGGCTCTCTGCTCCTTCCTGTTCTAGAGACAGCCGCTTCTTTTCGCGCAGTGCCAGCCTCTTTCCAGAGACACGATGGTGAAGGTCGGAGTGAACGGATTTGGCCGTATTGGACGCCTGGTTACCAGGGCTTCCTTCACTTCTGGCAAAGTGGATGTTGTTGCCATCAATGACCCTTTCATTGACCTCAACTACATGGTCTACATGTTCCAGTATGACTCCACCCATGGCAAGTTCAAAGGCACAGTTAAGGCTGAGAATGGGAAGCTTGTCATCAACGGGAAGGCCATCACCATCTTCCAGGAGCGAGATCCCGCCAACATCAAATGGGGCGATGCCGGCGCCGAGTATGTTGTGGAGTCTACTGGTGTCTTCACCACCATGGAGAAGGCTGGGGCCCACTTGAAGGGTGGGGCCAAGAGGGTCATCATCTCCGCCCCTTCTGCCGATGCCCCCATGTTTGTGATGGGTGTGAACCATGACAAATATGACAATTCCCTCAAGATTGTCAGCAACGCTTCCTGCACCACCAACTGCTTAGCCCCCTTGGCCAAGGTCATCCATGACAACTTTGGCATCGTGGAAGGACTCATGACCACAGTCCATGCCATCACGGCCACCCAGAAGACTGTGGATGGCCCCTCTGGGAAGCTGTGGCGAGACGGCCGTGGCGCTGCCCAGAACATCATCCCTGCGTCCACTGGCGCTGCCAAGGCTGTGGGCAAAGTCATCCCAGAGCTGAACGGGAAGCTCACGGGCATGGCCTTCCGCGTTCCTACCCCCAATGTGTCCGTCGTCGATCTGACATGCCGCCTGGAGAAAGCTGCCAAGTATGACGACATCAAGAAGGTGGTGAAGCAGGCATCCGAGGGCCCACTAAAGGGCATCCTGGGCTACACTGAGGACCAGGTCGTCTCCTGTGACTTTAACAGTGACTCCCACTCTTCCACCTTCGATGCTGGGGCTGGCATTGCTCTCAATGACAACTTTGTAAAGCTCATTTCCTGGTACGACAATGAATTCGGCTACAGCAACAGAGTGGTGGACCTCATGGCCTACATGGCCTCCAAGGAGTAAGAAGCCCGCCCTGGACCACCCATCCCAGCAAGGACACAGCAAGAGAGAGGTCCTCGGCTGCTGAGCAGTCCCTGTCCTAACTAACCCTTGACACTGAGCATCTCCCTCACAGTTTCCATCCCAGACCCCCAGAATAGCAGGAGGGGGCTTAGGGAGCCCTACTCTCTTGAATACCATCAATAAAGTTCATTGTACCCCTCTTCAAAAAAAAAAAATAAAATAAAATAAAAATTAAAACTTCAACCAGAATAAGGATTCTTCAACTTCTCTTTTTAACTTTCTTATTTCTATTATGTCATCTTTTTTTTTTTTTTTTAACAAAGATAGCTGAGTATAGAATGGTGATTGGGTCTATCTGAAAAATCAGTTTTGTTCTCCCCTTAGGAAGTCCCTTTGGCTTCTTAAAGATCTTTATTCCTGACCTTAATCTTTATTCCTGAGCTTATTCATCTGTTATTCAATTATTATTTACATATGGTTCTTACATTCTCCTTGCCCAAATGATTAATAATTCTCAGATAACTTTTTTCTGAAAAAAAAAAAACTTTGAAACAACAAAATAAAATTGGAAAGAATATAGCATGATCACAGAAAGTTTCAAACACATGCAGACAGGCTATTACTTTTTTTGACAATATAATGTATCTCATTACCCAGAGTTCTCAGAATCCTAGAATAACCTAATTAAGGAAGCCGCAGAACTAATGAGGAACCTGTCTCTTCCGCTTGCAGTGTGGATGGGCCCATCACTAAACAACTATCTTTTCTTCTATGGAGCATATAATAATGTCAACCCATGGCCACCAGCCAACATAACCCTTCATGAGCCGGCTTCAAATGGGTCAAGAGAAGCACACTTCTACTTGCTCTCCGTAACTGAGACTAGGCTTGCAGTCACCTTCCTCCTTCTATGTGTAAGAGAGGGATGAGCTGAAGCTGGTTCATCAGCACTGCTGAATTCAACCATTTGCTTAAGATGAATCCCAGCTAGAAAGAGTACTTTTCATTATTAGCCAACATAAAATGGCTTCTCTTTCATCTTCCAATTCAGCGACCGGAACAGTGGTTGTTTTTAAAGATGGAATTTCAGCAAATATTAGTTTGAAGCAAGAGATACAGTTTTTGTGACATTGCCTCCAATTGAGTACACTTTACTGGTTCTCAATGTTGATTAATTAATGGCCTTGAAAGTATTTAAATTAATTAGTATCTCCAGAGTTAATGAGCCAACACTAACTCAGCGAGCAGCGTGCTTCCATTTTAAGCGCCTGTAGCATCACTAAGATTTTCTGTGAGTTTATAATCAGGCTACCCTTGAAGTTAAATATTCAAATTTTTGAGAAAGCTGGCTGGAAACCAGAAAAAGTCAAAGTCTAAAGCTCAGCTTTGAGTTTGCTCCACAATCAGGAAGGGTCAGGAACGAAGGGGGCACAGCATGCTGAGCCTGCCTGCACTTCCGCACTAATTGGCTGACTGGATTAGTTTAGCTGCTTTAGAGGAATAATAAGATCAAGATATTGTCTCATCCTCAGGCTAGAATTTCCTGCGATTGATTATCTGTCACCATGAACCAAATGAACCTGGGTTGTTGCACGAGGGGGGTAGCTATCATTTCTTCCACAGCGGCACGTTCTTCTCAAAGTCTTAAAGTCTGCCTACTCACAGGAAGGAAAGGCCAGCCTACCTACCTCAGGTGCTAAGACTAAGGAAGGCTGCGCCCATGCTCAGATCAAAGAACATTTGGTGAAGGACACTGGAACTCAGGAAGTCACATGGCACTAAAGTTGACAGGTTTTGGTTAAGGTAGACCTGCTTGACATCGAAAAGTTGAACAATGGGCAAGGTTAGAGAGAGAAGAAACAAGGAGGCCGATGAGAAAGCAGGCTAAGTGAGGAATATGGAAAACTGGAGAAAGTATTTACCTGAGCCGAGAAAGAACAGGACAGAAGCAAAGTGCTTTTCCCCTGACACGCTGTGGCACATCTAGTTATTTGAGCTTAAAAGATCACCTGTAGTCTTAACCAATCCCCCATTAGCAAAGCAAAGAATAAATGTTTTCATCCTCCCTCTCTCTGTCTCTCCCTTCTCTCTTTTCTAGTCTCTCTCTCTCTCTCTCTCTCTCTCTCTCTCTGTATGTATGTATATATACATATATATGTATATATCATGTGTGTGTGCACGCACACATACACCCATAGCACTTCTGTATATAGCAGCTGTAGAACTGAAAAAAAAAAAAACAGAAAAATTCAAGTCAATTTATACTTAAAAAGAAAGGCTGAGGTAAGGACCTGCAATAGAGAAACACCCAGGTCAGGTTGAGAAGGTAGCTCTAGATTGTTCTGGAGAATTGGAATGAGATTTTTGGTAGCTAGAATACTAAATAAGATACTGGGAAAGATTTTACAGTTTTATTGTTGCTGTTTTGTTTGTTTATCTAAAAAGAAGTTACGAAGTTAGTTCTACAAATAGTTTCCTTCCCAGAGCTTTCTTAGAAAACAGATTTGCATTTTCTTAATGCGATTCTGTGTGGAGGCTGAACAGAGAGAGACCTCCTCGTTTCACCTGGTTTCTGACAAACTCCGCCTTTCTTTCACGAAGCCATGTTTCTCAGCAAGGCTATAACAACATTTTCCACTGAACAGCTCTTCATTATGCAGAACCACAGCCTAGACTGAAGGATGGGTAGCATCTCAGTCCCCAGGCACTCCATGGCGGAGTACCATCAGTCACTGTGACAGCTGAAACCACACTCCTCACATTTCCAAATGCCCCGTGACTGGAGGACACACTGCCTGTGGTTAAACACTTCTGATGTAGATTTTAATAAATTTGTTTCCATTAGACAAAATGGATTAATTCCCAATTGCGACAGTAGCTCATAAATAAGAATATCAAGTCATCTGAATTTTTCCTGAAGGGGCTCAAGTCAGTAACATGTGCTATGGCAGAAAGAGACGATAACTCTGCTTGTTTCCTGCTATATGGTGGCTGAGAATGAAACACGGGGCACCATCTTCTCAGAAGAAACCTCTGGAACTGCATGTGGGTGGTGACAACTGAAATCCATAGGCAAAAAGGAGACCCGACCTTCCATGAACAGTTGAGAGACAGGAAGAAGAAACAGAGTGTTCATCCTGAAAAGGCGGACAGAGGAGATCAGTCAAAGAGCAAAGCCTCAAAAGCAAAGGATGAACAAGGCTAAGGTGAGAGCAGGAAGTCAGTATTTGGAGCACTTGCTGTGCCAGACTCTGGTTAGAAGACATGGTAGTTCCCAGACACATAAAGCAGAGCTGGGTCCCGAACCCAGGCCCTTTCGCACAGAATTCAATCTACCTGCACTGAGCTGCACCCCTAGCTCTTCTCTCTTCAAGACAGGGTCTTCCTGTGCAGCCCGGGCTGACATTTAATTCTCTCTATAGCCTGGGTTCTCTCCAAGTTTTCTATCCTTCTTCTTCCTACCATGTGCTGGCCTCAGATGCATAACGACTACATACCACACTCCAAACATATTTTAAAGTGGTACTCATTCCTCCACCAGTTTAGCTATTCTAATTCCAGATGACCCCATGGTGTTCACCCGCCCTCTTCACGGCTGTGTAAAAGACACAAAGAGTGATATCTTCTTGGTGAGTTCGTGGCCTGCTCAGTCTCAGCACCCCTCGCATATTGAATCTTCTCCCAGCTTTTATGGCCATTGTTTCTTAAGTGCTAACTATGGGCCACAGCTTCTTTCTCATTCTTTTCATGTGTGGGTTTTTTGGGGAGGGGGAGAATGTGATTATGTATATTCCCACCTTTGTTGGCACATGTGTGTGCATATGCAGAGAGGTCCAAAGTTGATGCTGAGAGTCCTCCTGGTTCACTTTCTACCATATTCTCCTAGGCAGAGTGTTTCTATCAAAACCAGAGCTTGCCAGGATGGCCAGTTTCACCAGTCCATGGATCCAAATCTCTGCCTTCTGACGCTGGAATTACAGTTGGGCTTCTAGACATTTATCCTGGCTTCTCGAGATCAAAACTCTGGCCTTCATCCTTACACAGCAAGCACTTTAATGACTGAGTAGCCCGGTCCCACGTCTTCCACTGAGAGCCCTGACATAAAAGGTTTCATAACTGACTGGGAATGGCGACACATTTGGCAACAACAGTTTCAGAATGTGCAACGACCAAACACTAATTGAAACTCAAATGCTTACTGAACCCCAGGCATTTCTAGCAGTGCTCACCCATGCTTCACTGTATGCTGTCCCTGCAGCTGGGCTCTACAGACAGCATGCATTCGTTGCATTGGGCATGTCAGGACATCAAGCAAAGGCACAAAAGCCTGCCCGAAATACTTCTGCTCAGATTTGACTGTCACATGCAGTGAATTGCCATGCTTTTTACTGTGCATATCAAACTTGTCTATGGATATAGAAACACAGTGGTGTAATTTTGCAAAACAAAGGCAATTTCCTACTGCTATTCCCCAGCATGTATCAAATTAACATCAACTATGGACTGTATCGTGTCATAATGTTTGGCTGTTTAACTTGCTATTTGATTTTGCTCACTTAAGTTTCACTTTTTAAAAAAAAAATCAATTAATGGATTTTGGCTTGGGATCAGCACAGAATTTCCAACAATTTCTGAGATGCCCGGAGCCATGCTCCTGCCATTTTGTACCACATATTTCTGTGAAGCAGCATTATAGCACTGGCAATTACAAAATCAAAATATTGATCAATTCTGAACAATATTGAGGATGTTCTATGTCCTTCAGAATCAATATTCAGCCAAGATTTAGAGACTTATGTGAAAGTAAACAAGGGTGCCTGTCTCGTTAGTAAGCTAAGAGTAAGCAAGCTGGGTTTCACTTCTAATCCAAGGTACAATCCTAAGTACAGTAAAGAGCTGTTTTCCAATAAATTTCTTTGCAAGTGACTGTCAGTAAATACTTGATTTGTATACCTACTTTACATACTTATTGCATGCCACAGGGCATATAATGAGTCCCTGGCTGAGCATAAGGCTTAAGAAGCCCTGTTCCAGGCCATGTGGAACATGTGGATCATATAGACCCAATCCCTATCCTCCTCCTATTTCCATCAAGTCACAAAAATAAGGCAATGCCCTTCCAGTAGAGGCTTAGAGGGAAGGGGTAATAATCCCAGGAAGGGAGATGAAATCAAAGCGGTTTGGGTGTGGCTCAGCTACTATACTAGTTAACTGGAAAGCTTGAAGACCTGAATATGGCGTTTAAAGGCAATGTGGAAATGTTGGGCACAGTAGTACGCATTTGTAATCCCAGCACTGTGGAGGCAGAGATGGGAGGATCCTTGGGGCTCAGCAGTGAACCAATGAGACTAAGTAGTGATCCCCAGATCAAAGAGAGACCATCTCAAAGAAGGTAGATGGCACTCCTGAGGATAGCACTCAAGGTTGAAACTCTGGTCAGCACATATACACGTGTACTGCTATACATATGAACACATCACATGCACACACAGAAGAACTCACTTTAAATATATATTTATATTTAAATATAGTATATAATCTATGACAGATAGATAGATAGATAGATAGATAGATAGATAGATAGACAGACAGACAGATAGATAGATAGATGGATGTGGGTAAAAGTGGGTAATAATTCCAGGAAGGGAGAAGACAAAATAAAGGTAATGTGGGTTGTGGCTCAAGTACTATATTGAGTCACATATATCTGGATACACACACACACACACACACACACACACAGCCATATACATGGAAAGAGGGCCCAATGCATGTGTATAGGATCCCAAAAATACCTATAAAGTCTGGTGTCATAAAGCATCTATAGCTGGGCATAGTAGCACTATGGAGGCAGAGGCAGGCAGATATCTGTGAGTTTGAAACAGCCTGATCTACATAGTGAGTTCCAGGACAGCCAGAGCTACACAGCTGTATCAAAAACAAAAGAAAACAAAACAAAACAAAAAGTATTTATTATTCCAATACTCCTATGGCAAGATGGGAGATGGAGACTGGAGAATTCCCAGAAGCCTGGAATAGGCAGGAGTAAACAAGAGACTCAATCTCAAACATGTTGGAAGGTGAGGCCCCACCCCCAAGACTGTCCTCTGACCTACACATGCAAAGCATGCTACAAATAAACCCAAACTCATACACATGAGCACGCACACGCACGCGCACACACACAGATATTTAGCCCAGAGCTGAATCAACCTTTTCCCTATATATAAGTAATACTAGATAACCCTCTGTGTTCTTATTCATGTTAAAATGTACACAACATAAAATTTATCATCATAACTATTTTCCAGCATACAGTTCATGTGCTAGCTAATTTTATGTCAAATTGACACAAGATAAAGTTATATAAAAGGAGGGAATCTCAAAAGAGAAAACTTCTCCATAAAACTGGGCTGCTGTAGGAAGTCCTACAGCCAGTAATTACTGGCCCACTAGGACATGGCCTCTGTAGGCAGGCAAGCCTGTAGAGCATTTTCATAATTAGTGATTGTTGGGGAGAGGGCCCAGTCCACGGTGTATGGTGCCACGCCTGGGCTGGTGGTCCTGGGTTCTATAAGAAAGCCGGCTGATCAGGATGTAAGAAGCAAGTCAGTAAAGAACACCTCTCTGTGGTCTCTGTATCAGCTCCTGCCTCCAGGATCCTGTCCTGATCAATTCCTCCCTGACTTCCTTTGGTGATGAACAGCAATGTGAAAGTGTGAGCTGAGTAAACCCTTTCCTCCCCAACTTGCTTTTGGTCATGGCGTTTCATCATGCCAATATTAACATTAACTAGGAAGGTTCAGTAGCAAGATCATATTTGTGTTCACTTGCAACCATCAACCCCATCCATTTCCAGAGCATCTTGTCTGTGACTCACTGAACTCAACTTAGCCTGCGCAGTTCCACAAGTCTTACTGCAGCGGCTTCATTTCTTTGGAAGGCAAACCACGTTCAAGTGCATACACATACCACATCACTTTATCCCTTCTTCTGGTGGTGGGCATCTTGCTGTAGTTCCATCTTTTGGCCTCTGTGAATGATGCTGCCATGAGCAGAGTCTTAAGAATATCTCATTGGGTGGCTGGAGAGACGGTGCAGTTGTTAAGAGCACTTGCAGCTCTTCCAGAGGACCCAAGTCCAGTTCCCAGTACCCATGTCGGGTGGCTCACAACCACGTGTAACTCCAGCTCCAGGGGATTTGACGCCCTCTTCTGGCCTACTCATTCACCTACATTCACTTGCAGATATACATATATCTGCACATCATTTAAAGTATGTCCCTAATTTCTTTACATAGCCCTTGGTTTTAAAGCAGATAGTAAAAGTTTCCATTATATATTTATGTGAGTCCCACTGGCAGGTAATGATCAGTCAGACCATGCTCAGACTCGAACTTTGACATTCACATTTCTCATACGGTCTACTAGTTCCGTTGTATTAACAAAACCATACCTTCAGTGATCTAAGACAGTAAAGGCCCCAAACAGGATGATAACAGCTTCCTACCATATAGTGACCCCTGGATTAAGGATTCCTGCATGCCCTGACACTGTAATGGCCAGAACCTGTCATGTGGCTTCAACTGGCTCACTCTAGCCGCAAGGCAGTCTAAGAAACACAAAAGAGCCAGTGAAACATTGAGTATCCCACAAGCGGTTGGACATGGTTTATCACAAACTACATTGGATACATTAAAAAGAAAATAAGTGAGAGGAGCCTTTTCAAGTGTGTTCATGCAGTGGACATGCAGCAGACAACTTCCGGGGACTCTAGACTAAGAAAAGATCATCTGTGTGGCAGATCTGCTCTCCTGTCCCGCCACCTGTACGGCCTAATCGTACAAAACCTGCATTACATGTCATCACTCCAAGTTACCTAAAGAAACAAAAAGGCAATTCCAGCCAAGGAGTAGGACTTGTTAAGATCTTAAGTCCACTAAAGGCAAAGCAGGCTGCTTGACAGTATGTACCAAGGGTATGGGGGTAGAAAAAAGGACCTCATGCACAATGATGGACCCCTATGTCCCTGGGCCACTGATGCCCTCCTCCCTTCTCAGGCCCAACCTTCAGTGACCTAATTTTCAGAATGACATTGCATTTGGGTGAACACTCTACACCAGAAAATGTCCAAGGTAAATCTTAAATTTTATTTTAAGACTTAAAAGGAAAAAGAAATGCAAGGTGGAAATAAAGGCGAGCTCCTGCCATTTCTATGGCCTATTTTGAACTGTAAAGTGTGCTAGTTGGTAAAAGACTGAATAATATAACTGGATTCAAAAGACTACAAATAAATGAAAATGTTTCAGAAAGAAATATTGGTCCCTCCCTTTATTTGTGTGTGTGTGTGTGTGTGTGTGTGTGTGTGTGTGTGTGTGTGAACCAAAAAGCTAGAGGCCAACTCCTAGTGCTGTTACTAGAGAGCCACTCATGGTTCTGGGTGTTTTATTGTTGATGCTGTCCACACATGTATTCAAGTCCTTCACTTATATCTGTCCATCACTATTCCCCTCTGGCTCCCCTGGTACCATACCATTTTTTGAGTCAGGGTCTCTCACTGGGACCTAGAGCCTGTAGAGTAGGCTTGGCTGACTGGCCAGTGACTTTCAGGAGTTATGTGACCTGTGCCTGCCCAGAAATAGGATTACTGGTGCACACTGTCATGCTCGACTCTGTGTGTGTGGATACTAGACACTAAGCTCAGGTCTCCATGCTTATGCGGCAAACACTTTACTGTCTAAGCCATCTACCCCCCCCCCATTCCCATTTTGATTCTATTGAAAAGTAGAAGTTATTTCCAAAGCCTTATCCACCTCATTATTATACATGTCTACTAGAGATTATCAGTAAATAAAATTTATCTTCTTATCAATTAAAACATGTTGCAAAACTATTGTGCTCTAGATATAAAGACTACTTTTGACCTACTTTTGGCAATCTTCAATGGGAGCTTTTTGTTTTGTTTGATAGTTTCCTTTTGTGGCTGGAGGAGAGCAAAAGATGACTAAAGCATTGGTGATGTGCCACAGCCATCATCCTTAGACAGGTGCCACAGCTTCTAGAAATATCCACCACCCACCCAAAGAATTCTCATGAAGTATCTCTGTGTAACTGGTACTGTTCTTGGCTGGTGAAATACATTAGCATCTATATAGATGGGTACTATGGTTCTTAGGTAGACCCCTCCCTGTGAGAAAATCCAAAAGAGGATTTTAGATGGTCTTTGTTTATTTCACCTGTTTCACAGGCACGTAAAGTGCAGAAAAGCATTTCCTCTCCTCTTTTCTTTTTTTCTTTCTTTTTTCCTTTTTTTGGAAATCAGAAACTGTCACTGAAAATCTTCACTCATGTGTTGAAACCATTTCACTAACATCATAAATCAATACAGAAAGATTGTCTTACAGTGAGATATGATGCTAAGAAGCATGAAGGGACACAAACAAGCCTAACACATGAATAAACACATTCTTTTGTGATTTCTAGCCACACCAGGTTTCAAAGGAAAATAGTATGATCGCAGTGTCACAATGGTTAGATAACATCACATTCTCTAAGCATCTCTACTGAACAAGCTGCAGACTGGGGCTTCACCTTTGGCTAAAGAGAAATTCCTTATCAGTCTGCCCTCATTGTCAGCCACATTCAGAGAGTCCGGTTTGATCACATGCTTATTCAGTCCCAGCCCTTGGTGAGCTCCCATTAGATCAGTCCTACCATCTCCGTGGGTGGATGCACCTCTCTCGGTCCTGACTTCCTTGCTCATGTTCTCCCTCCTTCTGGTCTTCATCTGGGCCTTGGGAGCTCAGGCCAGTGCTCCAATGTGGGTCTCTGTCTCTATCTCCATCCATCACCAGATAAAGGTTCTTTGGTGATATGCATGATGATATTCATCAGTGTGGCTATGGGAGAAGGCCAGTTCAGGCACTCTCTTCTCTGCTGCCCACAGACCTAGCTGGGGAAATCCCCTTGGACACCTGGGAACCCCTCTAGAGCCAAGTCTCTTGTCAACCCTAAAATGGCTCCCTTAGTTAAGATATCTTCTTCCCTGCTCCCATATCCACCCTTCCTCCATCCCAATCATCCCATTCCCCTAAGCTCTCCCCAATCCTCCCCTTCTCCCTCCCCATCTCCCCTTTTCCCCAACCCACTCACACACCCCTGCTCCCAACTTTTGCCCAGCCATCTTGTTTACTTCCAATATCCAATGATAACGACACCAGATTTTGATTCTACTGCATGTACTGGCTTTTTGGGAGCCTAGTCTGTTTGGATGCACCCCTTCCTAGACCTGGATGAAGGGGGTTGGGGCTTGGACTTTCCACAGGGCAGGCACCCTGACTTCTCTTAGGACTGGAGAGTGAGGGGGAGGAGAGGAAATGGGAGGATGGGAGAAGGTGGAAATTTTTAATAAATTTAAAAAAAGAAAAATTCCTTGAGGTTCATACATATGGTACATCTTTAATTCAAAATGGAAGCAAAGATCCAGTGGCAGTGGCATGAAGCATCTTTTAATTCTGGTGAAAATCAGTGGCCTACAAAAGACAAACAGAATGTCACCAAAGTTCCAGAGACAGGAATGAAAGGCACAGTGAATGGTGTCTGATCATCAGAGGTCCTACATAGTTTTCTGGGTCTCTGGGAAGGATTAGGAGGTGTGGCCTTGTTGCAGGAGGTGGCTCACTGGGGCTGGGCTTGAAGTTTCAAAAGTACAGGGCTAGCCCAGTGTCTCTGTCAACCTGCTGTCTCTGAAGATGCAAGTTCTCAGCACCATGCCTGCCTGCCCGCCATCACACTTCCTACCATGATAGACTCACCCTCTGAAATTGCAGTCAAGCTCCCAATTAAATGATTTCTTTCATAAGAGTTTCCTTGGCCCTGATGTCTCTTCACAGCAATAGAACAGTAACTAAGACAGTTCTGTCACTCCCTCTACCCTTCCCCATTCCTCTCTCCTTCCAAATTTCCCTCCCTCCATCCTTCCTTGTTGAAGGCGGCCACTAGCTAGTTCCTGGCTGCTTAGCCCCAAAATAATCACACAGAAACTATTATTTAAATCACTGCTTGGCCCAATAGCTCTAGCTTCTTATTAGCTAACTCTTACATCTTAATTTAACCCATTTCTATTAATCTCTGTATCACCACGAGGTCGTGGCCTACCAGCAAAGTTTCAGCATGTCTCCGGTGGCAGCTCCATGACTTCTCTCTGACTCTACCCTTCTCTCTCCCACCATTCAGTTTAGTTTTCCTTTTCCCCACCTACCTAAGTTTTGCCTTATCAACAGACCAAGGCAGTTTCTTTATTTACCAATGGTATTCACAGCATACAGAAGGGAATCCCACATCACTTCTCCTTTTCTGTTTAAATAAAAAAAAGTTTTAATTTTAACATGGTAAAATTACATGTAATGAAACAGTTATCAAGCAAAAATTATAGTTACAATATTTATATCTTCTTTATCTTTTATCATAACTAAGGAAAGTTATAACTATCAGTTCTTCAACTTCATCAGACTCCAGAAGGGTATAATATTACCTAAGTAAACAGGACGTACATTGTAAGCAACTTCCAAAACTCTAGAATTGACAGAGACATCTTACTGCCTTGACAGTCACGCAAAGTTCTTCTGTACAGTTGGGGTGTCCATCTTCAGCCTACTGGCCCATAGTATCTGGCAGACATTTCCACAAAGCAGGAAATTTCAAAGACATTTCCACCTATAGTGATAGTTTGTCAGTTACATTTTTCTAAGTCCTGCAGAACGTCTAGCAGACTTTTTCATGAAGCAGGAACCCCAAAGGATCATCTCATTTTTAGGCAAGTTCAGCAGTCATTTCTCTGCATGTCCAGTTCCTCAAGCAGTACAGGAAAGAGTAGTTTCTTGTTCAAATGGCTAACCAACTACATAAGGAGCCTCTTCAATGCCCATCTTCCTCTTGAAGTAATCGGTGCTGCCAGGAGCAGATGTGTCTCATTGTCATGAAAAGTCCTAAGTTATTAAAACATTTAAATTCCATATTCTGGAGTCTTTGAAAGGTTTGAAGAATACCCTAACTGAAATAAATCTCTATATATCTACAAAACCTAACTAACATGACTACAAGTTTGACTATTATAGATGATTATGCATAACCTGAATTTCTTAATTAAATGAATTTCTTAATTTAAATGAGTTGCACAAACATAATACCTTAATCAATATATATATATACAGTATAGCAAAATTGACTTTAACTTTGTATCAACAGACCAAGATCCATACCAATGCAAATTATTCATCTCTATATTATATCCCCCTTTAAATGTAAAGAAACATTTAGAAATCATATTTGGGAATATGGGCATAGTTCTCTAGACTACTTTCTGCTGATTGGGGGGCACTATTAATCAGGTCTTTCCTGGTGTATCCTGTGTGCTAGGTCCATCTCTGTTAGCAGTTAGGCTGTTCACATCAAAATTAGTCCATCAAACCATATTAGTCTGGAAGCAATTCACAGGTTCTCATCCTCTGTGGAAACCAAAGAAAAACCTCTTTTCCAAAGCAATATATCCTTAGACCCAAATTTGGAAGTCATGATACCTGAAGAACATATATGCTGGTTTAGTTTAGCAACCCATACAATAAAATGTCTCTCTGTTCTTAGTTCCTTCACAGTCAAAAAATTCAAAGAAGACACAATAATATACATAATCCAGACTCTCTGTGTATAGTCCATAATCTTTTTCTTCTTTCTCCCAAGCCTACATACATGTTTTAAACACACTGTGTCTCATTTAGAGTTCTTTTTCATCTGAATTTGTATTTATTGTGTATCTGTAATTATTTTCTGACCAGAAGTACTTCTTAAAATACTAAGCCCTTCTTATGAACTTAAGTGGCGCCATTGCTAGGAGAAATATGGCCCTGCCTGCTTGCTCCACCCAGTCTGACTTGACAGAGCAAAGGTCTGTTTTGCGTGAGTCATGCTCACAGCCCCATTTTCAGGCACACAGTGGGTCTATGTTGCCATTAAGCAAGTTGTAGCACTCTGTTCACAAACCCTATTTAAATGCTCGACCTCCTGAAAGAGTCAGAGGTCACACTGGCAGCAGGGCTCAGAAAGCCAGCATTTCGAAACAGGGCAGCTTTTTTATCCTGCTACTGCTGAGTCAGGAAAGCTTCTCTTAAAGGAGCTGCAATGTGCCACCAGCAAGCAAAGTCCATTCAGAAAAAAATGTGGCTAAACGTTTTTAGTGTCTAGAATTCCTATTCCTTTGCAAGCTCTCTCAGGTTTTGAGTGATTTTAGTTGGACACATCGGTGCACTAATTTGTCGAAGAAGGCCACTAGTTAGTTATTTCCTGGCTGCTTTGCCCCAAAATAATCACACAGAAACTGTATTTTTTTAAATCACTGTTTGGCCCATTAGCTCTAGCTTCTTATTAGCTAACTCTTACATCTTAATTTAACCCATTTCTATTAATCTGTGCATCACCACAAGGTCATGGCCTACCAGCAAAGTTTCAGCACACCTGTCTCCAGCAGTGGTCCATGGCTTCTCTCTGACTCTGCCCTTCTTTCTCCCACCATTCAGTTTAGTTTTCCCCACCTCCTAAGTTCTGCCTTATCAACAGGCCAAGGCAGTATTTTTATTGACCAATGGTATTCACAGCATAGAGAGGGGACTCCCACATCACTTCCTCCCATCTCTCAAGTTGTTTATATCCCACACTTCAGACACTCACTAAGAAATCATGCCTAGCAATTTGGAATATACATTCATTTCACAGCAAGAATCAAATCTCTCTAAAGTCATGATGTTCATGAAATAGGAACAAACAGTAAAATTTCATTCTATGTATTCTCAGCCATATGATATAACCTTCTCTAATGCTCTACCCAGTTCCAACTTTCTGCTTGTCTAAGAAATGGATGGGTTTGAGTGATGACCAGTAGTATCATTTGAGAAACTTGATACAAAATGAAACTTTTGATTCCAGGTTGGTAAGGATGAAAACCTTTAAGATGGCAGCAGGGAACATGGAATGTGCCTTGGGACTGGGTCACAGGAAACTAGCTTTGTTCAGGCACGCCCTCAGCATACCGGGGCATTTTCTCCTTGCTGTTTCTCATGAGTATAAGCAAGATAGTGGGTAGAAAACAGGAATGAAGATTTCAATGGGGGTATGGCCTAAAATCAGAACGTAAGGATTTGGGCATTGTGAGAAGTGCTATCTAAAAGTCAAGGGAATAGATGAGGCACCAACAAAGAGGTCAAAAGTTACCACATCAGACCTAAGAAGAGCTAGCATCACCAACACAACCAGCTCAGTACCAATGAACAGGGTGGTAAAAAGTCAGGTAAAAGCTAGTGGCTACCTGAAAGGGCGTTTTGCTATTTCCTAAGGGACACAGAGGAATACAACGGTTTCCCTTAAACCCAATAGGTCTGTAATATAATAAGACCAAGGATGATGGATTTTGAGGAATGCTGACTATATATGCTTAATCTGTGGACAACTCTCTGCTTTTGCAGTTTTTCATTTTACCATGTCTTATTCAAGTACTGCTTAATAAAGACGTCCACATCTGCCAGAGATCATCAGATATGCCAAGCCTAACTTCTGTGCACTGATGTTACTGCACAGGTTCTTTGGAAGCTGCCAGAACCACAATGCATCTGAATGAAGGCATAGGAACAGCATTCTGTGTAGAACCCACTGCTCCACCTTTGTAAGAAATATCTTCTGTTGATAAAACATTGAACAGTAACGCAGACGTGCAGGGACCACAGAGATGGCTCAGTGGGTAAGAGAGCTTATTGCCAAATCTGAGTTTAACCCCTGCAAGCTGTCCCTGACCTCCGTACCCACACATACACAGTATAAAATTTATTAAAGAAAAGAAATACAGAGAATTAAAAATTAAGAGCTCTCATGATTTCCATCTGGCTGTGAGGGGTCCATTAACTTTTCAACTTTTCCCCACAGCCTGTCATACGGTCCTATGAAGAGCATCTCAGAAGCCCACTAATTTTCAGTTTCTTACGAGTCTTTTATTTATTTGTTGGTGGGATCTATAAAGACTTTTCTTTAAAGAAGACCTGATAGAATCTATTTTCCATACTTTATACATGGCTCTCATTTAAAAAAAAAAACCAGTAGATTCTATTTGAGTAGTCGACATGAGGTTACTTAGTATTCATTTGTGCTCTGTGTTTCAGATTGTTTATTTGTGACAACAGATGAATCTATTTCTTACCCATACATCAAAAAGTTAACAAACATTGCTTCAAATATTTGTAAGCCATCAGCTTCAATTCAGTTAACAAAGTAGGCAACTTCAACATACCAAAGACTTTTCTTTTAGGAAAAAATCTATTTCATTCCATTTAACAAGCTCTCATTGAGCATCTCCTGGAAACCTGTGGAGAGCTCGAGCTTGAATATAGCAACAAAAACTGAACTCATCCTTGACCTTGGGCAGCCCTGCTACATGTGAGTCTTGTAGGCAGTGGAATCCCAAACACCACTGGCCAAAATGAAGGACTAGAGTGAGAGAAATCTGTCCTGGCAGCATGGACCAGATGACTTAATAAGGCTTTCATTTCAAATCTATGTGATTTCATAAACAGCGGGGCAGTGTGCAACAGCACAAAGGCTTTATTCCCTTCCTGCACCCCACTTGGGGACACTTCCTAGCCGTCTGGAAAGTATTTCAAACAACATAATCTATGCTTGTCAGCTTGAGTGAGCGAGGGCATCTGAGGGGACATTTATTTCCCTCGTCTTTCTCCTCTGGAGAGCTTTCAATTCCTTGCAAATTTTCAAGATTTGGTAGTTTGATGATGGATCTCAGAGCAACAGCAATGAATCAGATTCAGACGACTTGCAGGAACCACAGGGATTTTGTACTCAGACAGAAACCATCATAAAGCGAACCAATTGGGGGAACTGAGGACACACAGATGAATTCCTACAGAGAGCGAATAAATGGCAAGTCAAAGTCCTAGCTGAAGCTAATTCTCATTTCTTTATATTTTAATACAACTACGTGATATAAATGAAAGAAAGGCTTTCTCCCCAGTGGATCAATTGCGTTTGAAACTATGTTTACAAATTGGGGGATATACATTGATACCTTTAAGTTTGAGTATGCACGTCTGTCCTTGGGGAAGGCAGGATATAAGCCATGTTAGGAGATGACAACAAGGTGCAAGCCTAGAGAGATCTGAATGCTCACCCAAAGCTGGGTCTCAGGCCGCTTCTACTCCAAGTTCTGTTCTTTCTCGTCAGAGACCTCTGTTGCATGCTTTCTTAGGTCTTACTCATTATCATGCTTAGCTGAGTAGCCAGGGAGCAGACCTCAAGGTCTAAGCTAGACTGAATAGACTTGGCTTCTTCGTGCCGTCTTCTCTCATCATCCCCAAGCTTTGCAGTTTCCCCGCTGTCTGCGTTTCACTGGGAATATAACATTGCCCACCTGCCTTCCACAAAGTACTAGGCTCTCCCTGGGGATCTTTGATTCATGTTCAGATGCTAGAAAGAGGAAGCGCTCTGAGCCAAATTAATAAAAGGAATTAGAGGGAAATTTTTTGTAAAACTACAGGTATATCTCATGAGACAAGAATTTGATCACTCAGTCAAATATGTGCCAGACACAACGATAGAAGCTATCAGAGACAGACATGTTCTTATGAGGAGAGAGATCACAGCACCCTGGGTATCAGTGTGATGAGCACTCTGATAAAAGGGTAAAAAGTAGTCAGAAAGCAAAACTAGGGACTGACTTAGAAAAGGCTGGGGAAGGTAGAGGGGCAAATGGTGTCACTGATAAAGTCAATCAAACACTTAAAAAAGAAATTAAATCCTTCGGACACACAAGCTCTCAAAATGGTATCAAATATTTCTTAGTTGGCTTACTGAGGTCTGCATTATCCTGATAAAATTAGAAATCCTCTGGAACCTGAAGACATTCCCTTATAATTAAAGGGACCCTTGTAGGTGTGATTAAGGACTTTGAGAGGGGAGGAGGAAACTAGATTAGTAAACTGAGGTAAGGCCACAGCAGTCCTCACAGGAGGGGAACAGAAAACAGTAACATGAGTAGAAAAGCAGATGGTGGTTGGATGAGCTTGAAGGTGGAAGGGACTATAGAAGCAGGAAAACATGCGCCTTCCGAGTTCCCTGAGGAAGGCAGCCTGGCCACCTCCTGGACTTCACTTCACTGGTGTGACCTCTGATCTCCAGAGCTGCTGCATTTATCACAATGGTCTCTAGAGGCCACAGGAAACTAATGCAGCACAGTTATGTGAATCCCCACTCAGTGGGAAAAGGTGCTTGCTGCCAAACATGATGACCTAAGCGCCATCTCCAGGACCCACAGGGTAGAAGGAGACAACTGAATCCGTCAAACTGTCCCGACCCCACATGTGCACTGTGGAAAACTGATCACACACGCACACACAAAGTAATAAGGTCTCAAAAACATTTTAGCAAATATTAGTTTAGGAAACCTATAAAAAAGATAGCACAGCAATAATAAGTATAGTTTACCCCGAGAATTTAAGATTGGATGACATTCAAAAGTTAATCCTAGTGATTAATATACTTATAAGCACAAAAGAGAAGTAGCATGACTATCTCAGTTCCAAACAAAATAAGTGTTTCACAAAACCCAATACCTGTGTATTGTACAAGATCCCACACCTGTGCATTGTAACAATGATGACGGCGGTGGTGCTCAGAGGAAATGTCTTCAACCTGTCAAATATGAATTCGGTTAGAAAAAACTCTGTCCTCACATCATACATGGCCATGAAAGATGGAATATGCTCATTCTAGAAGAAATGCAATAATGTCTATTCTTACCACCTTTATTCAATGTGTCAACAATGTAACAAAGAAAGAAAGGGGGAATTAAATCGGGGGGGGGGGGGAGTAAGAGAAATGTTTTTTCACAGATGTCGCCTTCTGATTCTAAGGAATCATTAAAGAGTAATTAAAATCCATAAAGAAGTCTTCAGTAAGGTCACAAGATATACACAAAGTAAAAATAATAACAATCAGTTACTCATTAGTATATTAGCAATAAACAATTGAGATTTGGAAAGTTAATTGAATCAAATATATTACTTAAAACAAAAGGAAACCTGAACAAACAGAAAGATACCCAATCATCAGAAAAGACCCAATATTGTTAAAATACAAACAGGCTTTCTTTGAAGAAATTTTCAGGTTGTTTTTCAGAGCTATGGAGAGATACAGAGGGAGGAATGGGTGAAATAAATTAGAGAAGGAAAGAGATGATGACTCTGGGGTCTAGACTGACTAGAAATGTACAGGAATCAGTCTGTGCGTTCAAAGAGAATGGGCATGCAGATCAATAAGACAGAATAGAGTCACCCAAAATAGACTCATGCCGATATGGTCAATTAATCTCCAACAAAGAGAGCAAGACAACTGAATGGAGGAAAAGATGGTCTCTCCAACAAATGGAGCTGAAATAACAGCTTATTAATGAAGGAGAAAAATGAATCTCTACTCAATCTCAAACTGTATTTTTAAACTTAAGGAGGATCAAAGGCTAAACATCAATACTAAAGAGTTTTAAATTTTTCTGTAAAAACACAAGAGAACATCTGTGGGCTTGAGTTTAAAAAACAAGAGGACTCCTTAGACAGGGTATGGAAACAAACCATGAGAGAGAAACCTGGTAATTTTATTTGATGAATCAAAGTATTTTGTCTTTTGAATGAGTAAAAGTGTGAAGGAGCCTGCCATATGCTGGGAGAAAATGTTCACACAATATTTGAATTAAGGATTAGAATATCCATGAATACTAACAATTTAATGGGGGGGACAACTAATAAGAGACAAAAAAAATGAACAGATAGTTTATATCCTTAAGGACAGCACAAAGCCCATATTAAACATTCTCAAAACGGCTGGGGAGGCTCAGTGGGTCCACTGAGGACCTCAGTTTGAATGCCCAGAACCCATGTGAGCCAAGCACAGCCATGTGCATCTATAATCCCACTGGTCCTGCAGCAAGATGTCAGCAGCAGACAGCAGTCCTACACAACAGAGACCCCCACCTCAAACACAGTGGGAGGAGAGGACCGACGCTTGAGGTTGTCTTTGACTTCCACATATACAGTGATACACAATGGGCTTGTGTGCCCACATTCACACATGTGAATACATATCTATACCACATACACAATAGCAATCACAACATCCAACATCAGTAGTTACCAGGGAAATAAAATTAGCGGTATCGAAAGACACAACAACACAGTCACTAACACATACAAATTTAAAAAGCTGACAATATTTTCATTGGTAAGGGTGAAAAAAATATAGAGCTTTCATCCTAGGCTATATATCTTTAATAGCTTTATAAAAATATATTGAAATTTTGATTAGAATTATTGTTATCCTGTAACCTATAAATCCTTATTGCAGACACCTAGCTAAAATCCCAATGCTATATGCCAGCACTCACCGTGTATTCACAGTGTCTATTGACAGGAGCCGAGCAACCTGAAACAGCCGTTAATACAGCAGTCAGTGAATGAATAAGCAGTGCTCTATCCACACAGTGAATCCTACTCACGGGTGAGCGGGAGTGAGCCACCGGCACATAAAACATGTGCGAACCTCAAGACCATCAAGCTAAACGGGAAAGGGTCAGACAGAAGGCCATAACATGAAATGTATTCCATTTATATAAATTTTCAGGAACAATATAAATATAAATAAAATCAGTTTTTTCCAGAGGTTAAGAAAAGAAAGAAGTCAGGAAACACAAATCCCATAGGGAATTATGGGGGTGATAGAAATGGCCTATAACATATGAATGGTGGTTATATGATTGCACATATTTAACAAGCTTTACATTTGAGTGGATAGATTTTATTAAATATAAAATGGAGTACAATAAATCTTATCTACATACGTGTGTGTATATAGCTATTTCATATACATGAGCATGTGTAGAGAGTACACACACAAACACAAAACCGCATATTTTATATAGCCTGAAAGAAGCAAATGTGAGGGAAAGTAAAGGGAAAGAAGAGCAGGAGGGAGGGAGGGAAAGAAGAGCAGGAGGGAGGGAGGGAAAGAAGGACAGGAGGGAGGGAGGGAAAGAAGGACAGGGTGAGAGAAGGTGACAGAGGAGCCAGGGGAGGTGGTAACAATACCTGGGTGCTCACTACAAGCACTCTGTGAGAGTGTGGGGCGAAAATTCTTTAAATGAATTGACTAGAAGACCAAGTCCAGTGTCGCACACCTAGGGAGAGGGCAGACATATCAAAGACAGGAGCAGAAATTATTCATTTGGGGGATGACATTTGTCCTCTGCTTCACTAGACACACAAAGTTTAATCCAGGAAGAAGAGAGAAAAAACTAGAAGGGGAAAAGTTTTAAATCTTTATATATAAACTTCTCAGGGTAAAAAGGCATGGTTGTACAATATGTGCTAAGAGCAAACCACAAATCTGAACATACAGATACATGCCTACGAGTCCAGCATTCAGAAGCAAGTTGGAAGGATGCTACAAGCTTGTTATTAACTTGGTTTAGATAGAGGGTTCGAGGCCAGGGCTATAGAGTGAGACTTTGACTCAAAGAAAATTGGGGGGAAAATAACATGAACAAAACACAAAATAAACTCTGGCAATTTGACAATTTTACTGAAATAAACACTAACAATTTTATATAATACCTAAAACTTTACCTACCAATGAATAAGATCAGAGTTCAGATCCAAACGATGACACATTCAACTGGAAAAATACTAGTGCCTGGCGTTTTAACAAAGAGACAACCCACAGAGGAGCAGACACGGTCCCAATAGTGAGCTCAAATACCCAATAGTATAAACGCTATGAAAAGATCAAGATACTTAGCCTTGGTGTTAGGATGAAACAAAAAGAAACCCCACAAGAAACAAGCATTTTTCAGTTACCGAGTCTGAGTGAAACTGCAGCCCAGCAGAAACTCGCTCACACTACTGGGGAGCATCTGAAGAGCTAGAGCCACTTGGGGTGGTAATTTGACATTATCTTTAAAGTCAAACACGTGCATGCAGCATGACTCCAAACTGCTACACCCTAGAAAAATCTCCAGCACTGGAGCACCAGGGAGAAGGTTCCAGAATGTTCCAAACAGCACTACTTATAATACAAACCACGACTGAATGCTCTCTGGTGGACGAGTGCGCATGGTACACAGATGTGCATGCATCTGTGGATGTGTGTACGTGTGTCAGTATGCATGTAGAGGTCAGAGGACACCCTCAGGTGTCATTCCTCAAGAGCAGTTCACCTTGTTCCTGAAACAGACTCTCTCTCTTTAGCCTGGAACTTGCCACGCAACCTCACTGGCTGACCAATCAGTGAGCCCCAAGGGGCTATTCTCTGCTCACAAGGGAGGACTTGAATGTGGGCACCACCATGCACTGTTTACTTTCGTATGGGTTCTAGGAACCCAACTCAGGTCCTCATGCTTACAAAGTCAGTATTATCTCCCCCAGGCCCTCAAAGGTTTTCAATAGGAAAATGGATAAATAAATACCCTTAACCCTGTAGATGGTAGTAGAACAGTGTAAAATAACTATTCATAATTGTATAACTCTCAGGTTTTTTTTTCTAGGACTATACTTATGAAAGACCAGGTGAAAAAAGTCACATCAAGTAAAAGCAGAATCATCTTATTTAAGAAAGTGTAAAAATATAAAAAAGCCCTTCAAATGCATATGCTTGTTCTATAAAAGCTATACAAAAAATGAAAGGAATAATGAACACAAAATTAAAGTATTATTTCTCCCTGTTAAGAGGACAGTGTGGTCACAAATCAGCAGCAACCTTGTTTTGTTTTGATTTCACTCACAACACTCTCTTTCATGGTAGTAGGAATTGCCCACAGGACCTCACGAAAGCTCGCTAAATACTCTACCCCTCAGCTCATTGCCCAAACCTTTTTCATTTTTTAAATTTTGAGGTAGGGTCTCCCTATGATGCCCAGGCTGACCTTGAACTTAAGATCCTTCTACCTTAGTCTCCCAAGTAGCTTTGACGTAAGCAGTCCTGGCCAATACTCTTAAAATGATCAGGTGGTGATCATAGGCTGCTAATTCTTTTCATACCTTAAACATACACATATACCATAAGCATTTTCATGGAATAAATGGCATCATATTTTAATTAAGAAACAAAAATACAAAGAAGGAAATGAGCAGCTATGGAATTTAGATGTATAGATCAGATCAATTTTACCTCTGCCCAAAACACACCAACAGAACATAGATTTACACTATGATGCAGAGTCTGGGGCCTTTTCCCACACGTGACTTTTAATTTCGTATGCTCTCAACCTTTGCTTTTCAGCCTCCGGCTATGGCCAGAAGCAAAGCCCAATATTTCCCCCTGTTGACATTTTCTTTTAATCAAAGCATATATTATTACGTCTTCTTATAAGAGCAGACACTGCTGGGTGCCCCTCTGGGTTTGAAAGGCAGCTTATTTCTCAGTGGCAGACATATTTATCAGGCATTCTGGCAGCGCGAAATGTCAAAGTGCCCATGTGGGAAGGGAGCGGGGGAGGGGAAGAGACTGCTGCAATATTTATCCGGGGATCCCATTTAATTATTGATAGGTTAGTGACCCGAATGTGCATGGCTGTTTTTGCATCCTGCAGCTGTGCTGCTGGGAAATCTGTCTGTAACCTACTCCGTCATTACCCAGACATTCATTTCAGAAGTTGTTTCCATTCTTGCTTTGTCCCCAAACAGAATGGCATTGCTGCCACTGCAATAAAGAGGAAATGGATATTTAACAACTGGTTGTATTTAGAAATTTTTGAATATATACAATGACTATATAAGATGTTACCAGTTATTCTATCTGACCCCTGGAAACAGGATATGTGGGGCAGGAACCAGTGAAGCAGAGCTAGACTCTGCTTAGGGTTAGACAATCAGGGTCAAGTCCACTTCCAGGCCTGAGGCTTCTCAGTGAGATACTAAGTTCGTAGTCTCTTGTTGTAGCTCTGAAACTCCTCGAATGATAAAATCTTAGAAACTGTTAACTAGTAACAGATTTAGAAGTTAAGTATCTTTGGCACAAGTGTCTTCATTAGGGCTTCTGTTGCTGTGAAGAGACACCATGACCATGGCAACTCTTACAAAGGAAAACATTTCACTGGGGCTGGCTTACAAGTTCAGAGGTTCAATCCATTATCATCATGGTGGGCCTGGACACACAAGTAGACATGGTGCTGGAGAAGGAGCTGAGAGTTCTGCATCTGGATTTGCATGCAGCATAAGTCTGTGACACTGAGCGTAGCTTTGAGCACATGAGACCTCAAAGCCTTCATAGCGACACACCTCTTCCAACAAGGCCACACCTCTTAATAGTACCACTCTCTATAGGCCAAGCATTCAAACATGAGTCTACAGGGGTCAAACCTATTCAAGCCACCACAACAAGTATGGGAAACCCCGGATAGTCAGTTGAGCCCTTCTCTTATGGAAAACAGAATGGTTCCATCAAAAGCCCAACAGCTCAGACACTCCTTGTCCTTGAAAGTTCCTACGTATGACAAGGAGAATGGGAATGAGGTCCAGGGTATTCCAGGCAGTTGATCTGGAACCAATAGTGCAGTGTTTAATGACTCCAAACATGAAGTCACTTTCTCCAAAGGAAGTTGGTAATGCCTAGGGAGCTAAGCCAGAGGAACACCCAGACTCCTCAGAATTCGGCCTGAATAAACAAATGAATAACAGAATGATTCGCTAAGCAGTGTTGTTTACTAGTTCTACTCTACTACCTGTTATGGCATGGAACCCCAGACCCTCTTCCAACCAACCAGTCCCATGACATATGACAGGACAGACATTGGAATTTGATGTCTTAAATGCCTCTTTTGTACCCTGGGGCTGGGCTCTCATCAGCCTCTCTTAATCCACTGGAGCAAGCATTGTCACGTATATAAGAAGTCACTATAGACACAGAGTCTGTCACAAGTTTCCCATTGAGGAAGAAGGAGGATGGCGGTGGGGTGGGGTGCTTCTTTGATCAAATCACAAGTGCCCTCTGGGTGATGGTGTAGATGTTACAAAGTGAAAAGCCTTTAACACCAGCCTTTAAATTCATCTCATTCCTGGCTTCCAAGCTGCTTCCCTGAAGATGTCTGTGTTTTTCTCCTGTCTTTAAATTCTGCTTGTTTTCGTCTTGTCTTCTGCCTCCTGCCGCAATATCCACAATGCCTCCAATATGCATGTTCGCATGCACATGTACACACACATGCATGCATCCACATGCAAAAGTACAATTAACATGTTCTTGCACATATGCACATACACATACAAATACAAAACACTTAATATACACACAACCATAAACATGTGCTCACATATACACATATGCAAAATCACTAAATGCATGCACTCACACATGTGCACACATGTAAAAACATATAAACACTTAATATATTCGTGTACCCGTGCATATGTACAGACATATAATAAAATATATAATACATTGATGTAAGTGGTCTTCTACCTATCTATTGCTTTCATTGGTTAATTAATAAAGAAAACTGCTTGGCCTAATAGGTTAGAACATAGGTAGGGAGGGAAGACAGAACAAAATGCTGGGAGGAAGAAGGCAATGAGGCAGATGCCATGCCTCTCCTCTCTGAGACGGATGCAGATTAAGATCTTTCCCAGTAAGCCACCACCTCATGGTGCTACACAGATTACTAAATATGGGTTAAAGCAAGATATGAGAATTAGCCAAGAAGAGGCTAGATATAATGGGCCAAGCAGTGTTTAAATGAATATAATTTGTGTGTTGTTATTTCGGGGCATAAGCTAGCCAGGCAGCCGGGAGCTGGGCGGCAGGAATGTAGCCCGCTGTTTTTCACTACAATACATGTATGCATTAGTGCACATATGCATGCATACATACATATGAATAGCCTACAGCATACAAGGGTGAAATCATCACATTATATCCCAGTAAAGGGAGAGAGAAAAGAAAGCCAATACAGAGGTATTTCTGGAGCTAATATTCTGATCATATAAATCAACAGGTCCCTCTTGATTCTGTTTAGACCTCCCAGAAAAAAAAAGTCCTTGGGAATTTCTACAGGAAAGAACAAAATTTACTGATTCTCTGCCAACCCTCCTACATGGTTGGATCAGCCACAGCTCCACATCAAGAGAGGTAGACTCGGCCTGCTGCACAGAAACAGAACAAAGGCGCAGGTACTCTCGGGGTCCTATGATCCTCACTTGTCCTCCTAGGTGGAGAGAAGCCAGCTACAGTGCCCTGAGCTAGTTCATCATTTTGGTGCATGGCCCAATCTGGATATCCAGTGTTTATGTCCCAAGTCACTATAAACTCTGAATTTGTGAAAAACAAAGTGTTGCTCCTAGATTGCACATAGGTTACATAGATTATAACCTGAAATCCTGAGCACTCTCATCCTGTTTATGATATTATGAATTATACATCTGGCTCCCCTACCTACTCTTGGTATCCAAACCTTACAAATCCTCAGTGATTCACTCTGTGTGCCAATGAGTTGACTGATGGCTGACACTCACTAGGCAGCTTCAGGATGGTGTCTGGCCACTACATAGATCAGGGGATAATGAGCATATTGAGACTTTCAATCCCACACTGCTCCCAGGCTCCAGGACAGGGAGAGAGCAGAAGGCTAAGCTGATTAGCACTGATTATATCACTGATATAATCAACCATGCCTATGGAAGGTTGGTCTCCTTAAAAACCTAACAGGATGGCATTCAAAAAGCGTCACACATGGACATTTCCAGAAGGCTGCTTACCCAGAGAGGACACAGATGTTCTGTGCTTCCCATAAGCCTTGCCTCGTGCACCTCGCTGAGCAGTATTCCCTGCGAGTCTCATGCTATCCTTTCTAAAATGCAAGTAAATATAAGCAGGGCCTTTCCAGGGTTCCAAGAGCTGTTCCAGCAAATTAAATGAGGAGGCTTGAGGGAACTTTGGTGTACTGCTCATTGGTTAGAACCTGAGGCTTGATAATGGTATCTGAAAGAAGTAACTCTTGGAACAGTATCTTCAAACTGTGGATCTCTCCCTCCCTCAGCCCTCCTCTGTATCTCTCCCCAACCATCTCCTTAGAGGGCCCCTGACTGGGACCTGCTGCTGCTACAATATAGCCTACGTGACAAGAAAAAAAAAAAAACACATCCAGTGTCAGAAGGATACATGTATGACAAGACTGTGGAAGAAAATGAGTTTGCAGGGATGGGATGCCCTAAACCCAAGTAAATGAAGCTCAGGAGTGTGACATGCTTGAGACCACACCACAACTGGTGCTGGGGCTAACACTCAAGCTCATCTAGTTAGCCCAATAGAGCTTCCTGGGCCATTTGCACCTGGACGTCACTTCCCTCCCTGGATAGAGCTACCAGATAGACAGCCTGGCTCCCACCCCAGCAGGAAACGTAAGTCCGGCAAGTCAAATGTTCCCAGAAAGTACTGATTTTGGAGCTACACAGTAATTTTAGCATCTAGGCAAATTCACAAATCCAGAATCCGTGCACACTGAAGGCAGTGTTTAAATATAGGTTTTCTACACCTGGTATCATCTACCACTGGTTATTAGAGCCCTCATTTTACATGTGGAGAGGGAGAATGTTCTAGTTTCTTTTCTGTTGCTATGATCAAATACCCTGACCAAAAAGGATCCAAGAGGAGGAAGGGTTTCACAGGTTACTCCAGATTACAGTCTATCCTTCAGGGAAATTAGAGACATGAACTCAAAGCAGCTGGTTACAGACTAGAGCAAAGAGTAACAAATGCACTGTGCTATTTGCTGCTCTAGCTTCTGTAGTATATAGTTCAGGATCCTGACTAGGGAATGGCACCACCCACAATGGTCTAGATCTTCTAGTATCAACCAACCACCAAGGTAATTCCCTACAGACATGCCTATGGCCCAACCTCATCTAAATTATTCCTCACTGTGCCCCTCTTCCCAGGTGATGCTAGGCTGTGTCAAGTTACAGTTAACCAGCCCAGAATAAAAACAGGATTTCAGTGTGGCAGTGACTCATGAGTTGGGTTGTGGTTCTCTGTAGGATTCTATATCCAAGCTTGGTAAGAACAAGGCCAGAGTCATGGGAATCAAGACTTTGGTCAGGCACACATGAGCCTTATGTTGATTATTGTAGTTTTAAAGGGCACTGAGGTTAAGAGGAGCTGTCCCTAAGTTAGTGCCCATACTGGCACTAGTATATGACTCCGGGCTGCCTGCCCAGCATACATGTCATGCAATAGCAGACTCATGATCCTCAAGTCAAAGCACTAAGTTCTTTTGAACAGGCCTAGCCACAAAAACCACTGTGTGACTGCGGACAAGGCTCTTCCTTCTCAAGAATCCTCGGGAATATTAAAGGTCAGATCCTCAGCCTGGGGCCTCTTGGGGAAGACAACAACATATTTACACATCTTTCTGTTGCTATCTGGGCAGATGAGTACCAGAACACCCTAAATAGGAGGCAAGCACACAGTCCATGTCTTTCAAAATCAGTCCCCCTTTTTCTGTCTAGTTTACAACAGAAGTGCCCTTGGGAAATCTCCTAAGAGAGAAACAAGAAGACTGCTGTATGTAAAAGAAAGCAAAAGACCCTGGTTCTCTTAATGGGCCCAGCGCTTCTGTACCTGGCCTCAATTTTCCCCAATTTTTGGAAGAACAATAGTGGGAGGCAGACTTTCCCTGTAATCAGACTGCTGACTACCTTAATTGTTGTAATAGAACCTTCATCCAGCAACTGGTGGAAGCAGATGCAGAGATCCACAGCTAAGCACTAGGCTGAGCTCCCAAAGTCCAGTCAGAGAGAGGGAGGAACGATAATGTGAGCAAAGGGGTTGAGACCATGGTGGGGATACCCACAGAAACAGCAGATCTGAGCTAATGGGAGCTCACTGACTCTGGACTGACAATGGGGGAACCAGGATAGGACCAACCTAGCCCTCTGAATGTGGGTGACAGTTGTATGGCTGGGGCTGTCTGTGGGACCACTGGCAGTGGGACCAGGATTTACCTCTACTACTTGAACTGGTTTTTTGGAACTCATTCTCTTTGAAGGGATACCTTGCTCAGCCTAGATAGAGTGGGAAGGCCTTGGTCCTGCCTCAAAGCAATGTGCTAGACTTTGTTGACACCCCACTCTCTGAGGAGTGGATAGGGATGGGGTGGGGAGAGGAGTGGGGAGTGGGAGGAGGGGAAAGAGTAAGAACTGGGATTGGTGTGTAAGATGTTTTCTTTTAATTAATTAATTAATCAAAAAATAATGGGAGGCACAGAGCGTCCTTGTGGAGGAAACACTGCTAGTGGCTTCTGAGCACCATCAGCCATGTAGAGCGTGCGCTAGCCCCTCACTGTCCAGGGACTAAGAACCATTAGCTTGGACGTGAACTTGGGTGGGTAGCTTTAGGTCTTCCTCTGTGTCTCCCTGGATTTTTAAGGAATAAATAAGGAATAAAAGTCACTTAAATTTGAGAGATACAATTTGCTGTTTTGGTGTGTGTGTACACTGTGAAATGATCAATGCATTTAAGCTAATTAAGAGATATATCACTCCAAACTTACTATTTTCTTTCTTGTATGTGTGAATGTCGAAGGAGGTGAGAACATTTACGATCTGAACTTTTAGTAAATTTCAAATATACAGATTTATTAATTATAGTCAGTAGAGACTGTCGTCCTTCCCTGCATAACTGAAACTCTAACCCTCTTGACCAGAATCTCCCTATTTCTCTCATCTCTCATGCAGTCCCCGTGACCACGATTCTCTCGCAGCCTTCTGGGTTTGACTACCTAGGATCCACAGTGAGATCCTAAGTGAGATTATACAGCAATAGTCTAGGTCTCTCCAACTTCACTTAGCATAATAGTGACCATGTTCATTGGTGTCACTGATGGTAAAATTTTCTTCTAAGAACAAATAATATTCCAATACACAAATATTTGTTTTCTTTGTGTGTTCATTCATCACCAGACATTCGGTTGGTTTCATTAGATTGGGCATCACTGTGAAAGATATCACAATGGGCATGGGTAAGCACACATCTTCACAAAGTAAGGATTGTATTTCTTTTGAGTGATGCCCAGAAGATGGACTGATGAGTCACACAGTTCTTCTGTTTTAATTTTTAGGTGACTTCCATACTGTTTACCACAATGGGTGTACCTAGTTAAAACCCCACCAATAATGTATGACCTCACCAACACTTGGTTTCTTTTTCTTTCTTTAAGGAAATCCATTTTAGCTATGAAGCAGTATTTATTATCATCATGCTTCCCATTCTCATTCCTGTGATGATTGATAGTGAGCAACTTTTTTCTTTACCAAAATAGAAAAATCAATACCAAAATTTCACAAAAATCATGGACTCTTAATGACCTCAAGCAAGAAGAAGAAAGCCAGGGATCATATAGGACAAATGGTAATAAAAACAGTGTGGTACCTGGAGAAGAACAGACAGACACCCTGACATATATAGAAAGGACAGCATCTGAAATGAACCTGTGCATTCATGAACAACCAAGTCTTGATAAGGTGACAGGAACACACGATTGTGATAGAACTTTTCCAATAAATTACATTGGGAAAACAGGTGAAAGACCACCTCTGTTGAAGATCCGTAGCCTGGTCAGAACGTAAGGACCATGGAAAGCTAGAATGTTGTAGACAGAGAGATAAAGCTCCTTTTAGTGCTCTGACTATCAGGCATTTATCAGCCACCAGAAATCCTTGTGAGCATCAGGAAAAACCTTTGGAATGTATTAGCTTGCAGACCACAGCTTTCACCAGCCTGAAAGCTAAGAATGCCATCAGAAAGAGCCAGAGACCCACAGTAGAGTACCTTGCTTTACTATAACCTGCCAACCTGTGTTTGGTAAACACAATGTTTTATGATTGTCCTTTCTCATACAACTGATTCAATGACAGAACATGCATTCAGGGAAATTTGAATACACGTTCCTACATTCAAATGGTCACTGTATTTGACTTAGAATAAACTTTTTTTTTTTTTTTGGTCCCTGTGGAACAAGAGCCATATTTGGTGTTAACAGCAACTTGCATGAAGAGAGAACTAGAAGCTTATTTCACAACATATTGATTGGAAATGGATTCATGGCTTGACTATAAGATCTTAAAGTTATTGGAAAGTTCAGGAAGATGAGTCTTGGCTTTGGTCTTGGCGGTGGTACTTTAGATGTAACACCAAAACAGAGAGAAGGGCAGGTTATGTCAAACTCAGGTGCTTCTTCTGCACAGCCAAGAAAACAGCCACATTAAAGACCACCCTCTGCTAAAGGGTTGGTGTCCAAGGCTCTTTTATAGGACTTCACACAACCTCACAGAAAATAATAATACAACTACTTTTAAAAGCAAGAACGCAGATAAAAACAAAGACAAATGAACAAACCAGCAGCTGTACTTCTGCAAGAGTCCATCTTTCCAACAGACAAGAGGGTGACATCTACTTCAAGAACATGACAGAAGGTGAAGAACAATATCACACATGCAGTGGAACTGGGCAAAAGTTGAGGAAAACCAGTGGCTGACATACAACATCTCAGAGCATGATGTCCCCAGATGCATAAGCACAAGGAACACCCATGTCCCCCTGGAGAGGGAACTGGGACACAGTTAACATCACTGGGCTGCTGCCAGTGGAGCGTCTGGGTGGCTGAGAAGGGAAGGGGCTCACCCCTGGGACACTTCACCCCCCATTCTTCAGGCTTCTCCATGCTTACAATCAAGCACACACACACACACACACACACACACACACACACACAGAAAGACTTCTGTGAGCTCGGCTTGGCCATCACACTTATGAACTCATTGCGGCTGTGGTTACTCCCACAAGCTGGGTCTGTCAACATTTCATCAGTGTTGGGAGGGACTCGTGGGGTCCTAGCCTCCCTAAGGGATGCCTGGCAGTTAATGCTGGATGAGGGAGGGGATGTCATTTTCTTCAATGGTAAAGCCACTAAATAGAAGCATGTCCAGTAAATAACCTCCCACCTCTACTCATGCAAGGAATCCTGATCAAACTCAGCGAGAGAGGAACACACAGCCATGAAAGTAGAAGGGGATTTCTAGGGAGGGTAGGTAAAAGTGGGGTGGATAAGGGAGGGGAACTGGAGTAAAACAACTAAAATTGGCCATATATGTATGTGAAACTGTTAGAGAATAAATAAATAAAAACATGACTCCCTCCCTAAAGGAGACAGGCCTGCCATCTGAGGTCCAGCGTTCTGCCTTCCCAGCTCTTTAACAAAACTCAAAAACAAACTCCAGCCTTTGGCTTTACATGTACAGATGTTTAACAAAACATCCTTTTAAGCAAGATTTTCACCTGTAGTCTCCTCACATGGCACATGGCGGGCATGCAACAAGCGTGGAATAAGGACGGGTGTTTAGTCAGCCCTCCTGAGAGGCGGGAACTATAGGGACTCATGAGCCTTGGATACAAAACTAGATCCCAGCGGAGGAGCCAGGATCAGCACAGGAAGGCAATGGTGCCACTCTGGGTCCAAGTCTGACACTGCTTTAGGATTTTGGAAATCTTCTGCCAATCCGGCGCCCCTGGAGAGTGAAATGAAAGCCTTTGAGGCTGAAGGCGTCTGGGCCCAAAAGGTGAGGCACCTGACAGACCCCTGCTGTGAGAACTACATTTTAGTCCTCACTGCGGAGTTTATTTCTCAGTCCAGAAGAGAAAATGTGTTTCTCTGAACCAGAGTGCGACAGAACATGTACGACGTGCCCTTCCCTCTCCAACAAAAGATCACTGCAGATGCTCTCTCCACCGGAAACGCCATTTAGATGAGAGTACGTTCGCTGAAAGAAAGCTAGACAGACAGACAGACAGACAGACAGCCAAAGGCAGAACATCGAGGAGGCATTCTGAGGAAGTAAAATCCGAATTCATGCCAAAATGATCACACCCTGGAAACTCCCTGCGAAGCATCGCTACTGTATTCCTCTGCTCTTCCCTCGGAAATACAGAAGACAATGAATCAAGACAATTAAAACTGAGCACTGAAGCCAGCCAGTTCATACCCGTAATCTTAGCACAGGCTAAGGGAAGCAGACTTGCAAATGGGGTCAGGTTGGGCTACACAGTGAGCCCTTGTCGCAAGAACTCAAAAGAAAACAACTAATTTAATTTTAATTAGCTGTTATGTTTTAATTAAAAAATAAAAAATACTCATCAGACACTTAGAGTAATGAGCTTGGGAGACAAGGTAGTCAATGGCAGGAGCACGTGCCTTTCTCTGTGTCACGTGGCTTCCTAACAGGATGGATTATTGCTCTGGTGGGACTGTGGTCAGCTGCCGCTGGCTGAGTTCACAGATATTCAGCAAAGCCTGACAAAGACAGAGATCTGCCCAGATATTTGCTTTCCATGCCAATGTCCCACTGTTAAAGAAAAATGGTGACTTCTGGGTGTAGAGTTGGCCCTGTGCTAAAATCAGATTTGAAATAGGAGAATTCAGCTTTGACAAAACCATAATACTATAAGGCAAAAAGGAGTAAGAACTGGCATGTTAGAATCCTAGCAAAAAGAACTCCAGTGCCACTACCTGCCAGGCACCCCTAATTTACAGTTGCCAAGTGTTCCCCAGTTCCATTGGCACCAGTTTCAAATGCCATCCCTTTCACCTCCCTCCCCCCCTCCCTCCCCCCTTCCTCTCTCTCTCTCTCTNTCTCTCTCTCTCTCTCTCTCTCTCTCTCTCTCTCTCTCTCTCTCTCACACACACACACACACACACACACACTTTCCTGCAGATATGAGCTAATATTGGGCGTTCACCTTAAATGCTGCATTAAACAGGCACCAAAAATTAAAAACCATTCTTCAAGATCAGCATTTTAAAGCAATGACTTTTGTGTACTTTGTTTTGGGTTTTAATACAAGTTAAATTGCTCCTTCTTAGCCTTTTATGTAAGAGCAAGTGTAAACTCTAAGTTAACACAAACGTATTCCTAGCAAACATCCATACCTTAGATAAAGACAGGACATAAAACAATATTAATGGAAAGCTGAAGGGAATTGAGAGAGCTTTTGTATATAGGATTTTATGCCCATGCTTGATGGTAACTTTTCCAGACCATAAAAGTGTTTCCCAAAACCAAAAACATCAAGAAGCCAGTGGACTTTCACATGGAAATATCTCACTTATGCTTCAAATAAAGTATAGCTTAATTCTCATTTTTCTTCTCCTGGATCTAACAGAAGCAACACAGTCCTCATCTCTTTTCTGGGGTCTGCATCTCTGATGATCTTCACTCAGTTACTCCGAATGTGAGGAAATAACTTGGGAAGTAGTGAGCATTAGAGGAGGTGGGAATGGATTTAGGCTTGTAGTTTAGTGTATGAAGATCCTGGGTTCCGTTCCCGACAATGAGGGGAAAAGGATTTCAAATAATCACAGCAGCTTTTTTATGTCTTCTTTCCCATTTCTAAATGCTGCTTTAATTTCCAGGGAAAAAATACTACAAGTATATAAATTACCATAACAGCACATTTTAAAACTTTTGCCTCTACTTTAATATGGCTCATTATGGCATTACTGAGTCCTGATATTATTTAAAATCTGGGTATTCTGATCTTCAGTGACAATTTTGCATTCAGACTACTCAAATGTTACATGAGAATATTGTTCCTCTTGACAACTGAGATATTTGTGCCTCCTTAGCTTTGGGCCAGAGGCAAGTGTCTCACTGACACTGGCCAAGGGCCCTGCCCATTCAATCCGCCCACTAAAGCCCAGAAAGATGGACTCAGACTCAAGCAAGAACATGCCTTCCTGCACTTCGAACCTCCTAATAGCTTCACTCTTAAGCCAGATGGAATCCATGCCCCCTGAACAGACATCCAAGGTCTTCGTGAGGAAAGCCACAGGTGAGCTGGTTCCAAGCTCTCTCCAACGCTATAGGACCTTTTTCTGCAGACAATAAACATGGCACCCAGTGCTCTGAACTCTTCAAGTCCTTCTCCCCCTCACTTCCTTGGGGCCTTCTCACTTCCTTTCATGGCAGACCCTTCTCACCTTTTTGAGTCCTTCCAGCCCATCAGCTGTAGTCCCCTTGATCACAGTGAGTGTGACTACTGAAAGAGACACTCAAGATCAGGTTTATTGACCTTGACTCTTATAAGAGGGGACGGGGAGAGCCATTAGCTCCTCACCTGAGGTTCCAGCCTCTGCACCGCTTTCCTAGCTGCATGGGACTCAGAACAACAAGCAAGTTCTCTTAGAACATGGATGCCACACAATATATGCGGCCTGAGTGGCTAACCGAAGGTGGAGCAAAGCCATCAATGTAGCTGTGGGGACAGTGCCACCCATGCTAGGGTGATGTTTTTGGTAGCACAACTGTTTTGGGGGTCATCCATGACCAACAAACTTAATGCTTTGGCAATTTAGACCCTAGTGGAACTACGGCTGGGTGCCCTATGGGGGTGTGGAGTAGAGATTTATTTACACGTCCCCAGGAAAAGTCCATGTATCTTTTCAAAGTCTGCCAACCCTGGACCATCTAAGTAAACGTGTAAATATAACTTTCCATGGGGCCCAAGCCCTTCCCAGTGTGCTTCAAGACCTCAGTGTCCACATGGATGTTTGCAGTCAGGTGTCTTTCTGTTAAAGAAACACTAGCTGCAGAAGGAGGCGATGATTTTAGTTTTTGTTTTCTTCCTTTTTTTTCCCATTGACACTTCTGTCAGCCACCTAACTTCACCAAACACAAGCAAGACTAGGAATTGGCTCTGTCTGCCCTGAATCCACAGGCAGTTCTGTCCTCAAAGGCCCTAACACTTGTGACATTTGTGAAACTGTGGCTAAGACATCACCAGTGTAGTTTTCTGGGAAATGCCCTGGGCTGTCCCTGAGGAGGAAAAGCAACCCAGAGTCTTGGATCTCATATCAGCCCTTTCTGAGAACTGCCTCTTTCCCATCTGTCTGAAGGTCAGACATGGCTGTGGGAACGGGATAAAAAATACAGCATTGTGTGTTAAAGGCCTGGCAGCATTGAAATCGTGATTTTTCTGGGCTGTGAATGGCTTTGATGATTCAAGCTGTGGCTTTAGCCTCACACTTTGTGTGGTTATCCTGGGCTGCTACCTGGTATTTATTCCTAATCCAAACCAGGCTAGAGAGAGCCCAACCCTGCCAGGAACTTCCCCTCCACTTAGACTGGAACTGACAAAGATGGCCACATCAAGATGCTGCCAACAAGGAGTTAGGGAGAAGGCTCAGCCAGCAATGTGCTTACCACAGAGCATAGGAACCTGAGTTCCAGGGCCAGCGACCCCATGAAAGCCAGACCTGGGAGCCGTGTCTGTAATCCCAGTTTTAAGAATGCAGAAAGAGGACGGATCCCCAGGGTTCACTACCAGCCAGCCTAGCCAAATCAGTAAGCTCCAAATTCAGCAGAGACCCTGTCTCCAAAAATTAAAGTAGAAATGCTGAGGACAATAGTGCATGCCTTTAATCCCAACGCTTGTGGGGCAGAAGTAGGTAGAACTCTATGAGTTTGAGGCCAGCCTGGTCTATATAGTGAGTGCCAGGACAGCCAGGGCTATGCAGAGAGACAATGTCTAAAAAAAAAAAACCTCATAGTAATAATAATAAATAAGGTAGAAGGCCAGCACTTACCTCCAAGACTGAAGACCTGAGTTCAATCCCCAGAGCCCCCATGGTAGAAGGAGAGAACTGACTCAAATTATCCTCACTTCCGGACAAGTGTGATATGCCACACCCCTTCACAACACACACAAACTAAATGTAAGGAGTCTTTACTTTCAAAATAGATCACAATTGAGGAAAACCCCCAATACTGAACTCTGGCCTCCAAACACACATACATGCTACGATCGAGAAAAGTGTTTCACACGAGGCATGGCGGTACACACCCTTAACCCCAGGTAGATTTCTCAGACTTTCAGACCAGCCTGATCTACAAAGGGAGTTCCAGAATAGCCAAGGCTACAGAGTGAGACCCTCTCCCCCCCTCAAAAAGACAAAACAAAATCAAAAATAAAACTAAGCCTGCCATTCTTAGTCTTTGGCTTGAGAGATAGTTCAGTGACTAAGAGCAGTTGATGCTCTTTCAGACAACCTGGGTTTGGTACCCAATGTCCACACAGCAGCTCACAACCATCTGTAACTCCAGTTCCAGGAGATCCTCTTCTGGCCATTGTGGACAATGGGCACACACAGGGTACACATACACATGCAAGAAAATACTTAAACACACATGGGAGGGGATAGATTGATCTTAGTGTAGAAAAAAAGGTTGATTTTAATGTAGAAAAAGTCCTTGACATCCAATAAATAGACAAGTTATTGAGCTAGGCGGTGGTGGCGCACGCCTTTAATCCCCAGCACTCAGGAGGCAGAGGCAGGTGGATCTCTATGAGTTCCAGGTCAGCCTGGTCTATAGAGGAAGTTTCGGGACAACCAAGGCTACACAAAGAAACCTTGTCTCAAAAACCCAAAACAAACAAACAAACAATAAAAACCAAGTTATTTGAATAAAGGCAGTAAACCAGACTACCTCTTGGTGTTGGGCTAAGGATGGTACTTGCCTGCTTGCCTGTGGTATTGCTAGTGTATGGAAACTCCTAGGGGACCGTGGGAAATTTACATACCTGCAACAGGGGTGAAGTGGACACTTCCTTATTTGTTCCCCACTCTGGGAGGAAAGGAACTACTGCCCCCAACTGATAGTCTATCAGTGATGTTTAACCCTAGACCCCATGGGTCATATGGGACCAAGGATAGCTATAAATGCCTAGCAACACAAAAACATAAACTGACTTAAAATACCGAGGAGTGTGAGAGTGTGTGTGTGTGTGTGTGTGTGTGTTTTAACTTAGCTGTGTGGTTCTGAAGCATAAAATTTGCAAATGAAGTCAGATCGCAGCATCAAAAGTTTGGACACACCTGCAACTTTGCATTGGTCCATTTTATGTTGCTACAATGAAATACCTGAAGTAGCTGACTTGTAAAACGAATAGGATCATCATTCAGTTTGTGCTGGAGGTCCAGGAAGGATCACACAAACTTGGACAAGGGTCCCTCAGCTGCTGCCCATCTATAGCAGGAGCGCACGTCTCTTCTTCTGTGGGACTTCTGTTCTTTTGCTTAGAAAGTTACCGGGACTGAATCCTCCTGGCTGCACGTTACTGACCTAGTCTGAAGCAGATAGTTTTCCAAAGTCCTCACAGAGGTGACTAAGTTACTATCCTCTTAAGACCATTAACTAATCTTTTTGGGACTGACAACTGTGTAAGTCTAGGGTACGGTGGTAGACGAATCATATTCCAACCACAGCACTGGGGAGCCTTTTAAGGCAGCTCTGAGCTCTTTGAAATCATATGCAAAATTCTGTGTCAGAGTGTTTCTATGAAAAGGATCCAAAACCCTTATCAAATGATTTGAGTATTTTCCCACCCACTCTCTGTGAAAGATTTTTTTTAAAGCATTTAAAAACAAAAAGTAGAGAAACTAAAGAACTGGACCTCTGTAAAACATGAACAGTGAAGGCACAAACAAAGGCTGAAGGCCAGGAGTGAAGAGAGAGACAGCCCTGCCTGGTTGGTTCTTAAAGCAGAGGCAGTAAGGAAGTAGCGAAAGGTATCGAGTAGAAACGACACTGGGGGAGACATCAGGACAGTTAGATAAACTTAAGGAAGGCAGCGTCAAAGAGACTATATTGTTGGAAAACTGTCGTTTTAGCTATTTCTGTGGTAGAACCAGATGGCAGAGTGCCGTGGGATAGATGGAAATGCGTGTCCTGGACGTGAAGAGAGGAAGCATTGATTTCTTGTCTTCAAATAGGAAGGGAAAGGTTTCATTGGACCAACACACCTGATAAAGAAGCTAGGAGGAAAACAAATGGATAAACTAAAATCTTGTTTATTTTAAAAACATTGGATTTATCTGGATGCAAAGAGTATAAAGAAGGCTGAGCCCTTCCTTAGTGGTCATTTCCCTCCCTGGTTGGCTGCTAAATGGAGAAACAGGTAGATAAGACCCTGGCTGGCCACAGTTAGACACAGTATGGAGAAAACCCTGGAGCTGGGATAGTCACGGGGACTGGACTGGAGTCTACAGAACCTCCAAGGGTGGAGCTAATCTCGGCCCATTCTCTCCCATGATGTGTGTGTGTGTGTGTGTGTGTGTGAGCGCGTGCGTGCGTGTGCACGCATGACAACAACACCTACATATCCCACTTGGAATCATAAACAGAGCCCATCACAACTTCCCTGGACTCAGAATCTTGCTGCAGGGAGGGGCAGGATTTACTGTCCTTAGGAGGTCTGGGAACCAATGAGCAACATCTAAAGTTGCAACCCAGTCCTGGACCCAACTCAGCTCCTGAGTGGATCCAACAGAAGGTTGAAAAAGGTCAGCAATGTAGAGGGAATGTAGAAGAAAGGTCAGCAAACTTGAAGATGGTGAGCAGAAGTGATCATACTGAAAGACAGGAGATAAAAATGAAATGTAAGAGATGGAACGGCATCAAAATGTGTGTCGTTCCCATTCCAGGAGAGACAGAGAGATGGTGGGGCAGGGTCTAGCTGTGTGGCACTCTGGGCTCCATCTTAAACACCACAAAAAATTAAATAAAGAATTCTAAAATGTATGAAAGGCAAGAGTTGACAGACTCATGATATTTAAATAAATCTAAGATAAACACAAAGAAAATCATCCCCAAAGCCTTTTATATCACACTGCTGACCCCCAGTAGCAAAGTGAAGGGAACATCAAGTAATTGTGTTTCTCTCCTTGAGAGAAGTCCTAAGAGAAATGTAGAGTTTATCTAGAAAAATTGTCTTTTAAAAATATTATTAAATCGGGGAGATGCTGAGTGTGTTTGCAAGCAGAGGGCAAGAAGAGAGAGAGAGAAGAGCAGAGGTTGTCTAACAGTTCACAGTTAGGACCTGTGGGGCAGCGTGTGAAAAACATGGCTCTATGTTACACTGGCAAATGACTATCTCTGCAGGCCAGAGCAGGAAGCATCAACTCTGGCTACCTCACTCCAGACCCCCAGCACTGGGGACTGAACCTAGGGCCTCACACTTGCCAGACAAGCACTCTACTCCTGCACTAGACATTCTGTTCTTTCCTATGTTTGTCACTTTGAGACAATGTCTTCATTAAGTTACCTGTAGCCCAGATGGTTCTTGAACCTGCCATCCTCCTGCCTAGCCTCCCAAGTACATGAGATTTACAGGCTTATACCACCAGACTCAGCTTCTGCCCCTTAATTTTATCAACTTAAATTGCTGGCTGTAGGGCTGAGAAATTGGCTCAGTTGAACAAGTATAGAGGTCCAAATTCAAATCTTCAGCACCCACACAGAAGCCAGGCGTAGGGCTCATGTTCTATAACCGTAACACTGGGTAGAAGCAGAGACAGAAGGGTACCAGGGGCTTGCTGGCTAGCCAGACCAACAAAATGGCAGCTCCCGGTTCAATAAAGAGACCAGACTCAAAAAGTTTAGGTGGAGAGCAATACAGGCAGATACCCAACATCAGCCTCTGGCCCCCTACATGTGTGCAAGGATCAGGACAATCACACACGTGCTCACACCCAGGCAGTCCATTCATTCACACACAAAATTAATAAACACATAAGTAAATAAATTATAAATGAGTGTTTGTGAGCTACCTATCCCTTAGGGTAGTCATGAGACTAGAGTATTTTAATTCTCTTGGGTATTATATGTTTGCTGTCCAATAGTCAACAGTTATTAATGTCACCCACACATGTGCCCTTTTCAATATGCTTCATTTTCTTCCCACAACTCTAAACTTTATCTGGGATCATTTTTCTTCTGTCTGAACTGCTCCTTGCAGTGTCAATGAACATCCTGCCTTTCTTTGTCTGAAAATGTCTTGATCTCACCTTAGCTCTCGGTGGGTTCTTTCACTGGACAGCGTGGAAGATTATGTCCTTTTCTTGTTTTCAAATTCCCTGTTGAAATTCTCAACCTTTTTGTTTATCTCCTTGAATGTTCTTATCACCAAATTTGTGGTAGGGTGACACTAGCTAGAGCCCTCCAGGCCTGCTGCTCGTTTCTGTGATGTATGCTCATTCTCACTCATGCTGCCCTAAGGAATGTACCTGAAACTCAGGCAAAGAGGAATGTAAAATGTCTTCATTGCAGTGATAGTCATGATATTTTTAAGCCATCGGAATAAAATCTTCAGCAGTGGGAGAATCTCTATTGATGTACTAAAAGAGTATAAGTCTATTCCTAATAATATTTAATAAAAATTACCAATAAGCAAAAGTAACAGACATTATCAGTAGATTGTAAGAAAAAGTGGTCTTTAAAGAACACATAATGTTTAGTTTTAAATGTCAACTTACTCCAACTTAGAATCATCTGAGAATAGAGACTAGATTGAGGATCAACTAGATAAAGCTGGCCTGTGGCATATCTGTGAAATATCGTCATGTCATGATCACTAATTGATGTAGGAAGACCCAGCCCACTCTGGGTGGCACTGTTCCTAGACAAGGGAACCTGAACTGTGTAAGACAGGAGAAAGTCTGATAAGACCAAGCAGTAGTAGCAAGTAGGAAGGCAGTACAGATACATTTGTTTCTCTCTGTCCTTAGCTGTGGGTGTGATGTGATCCACTGTTTAAGGTCCTGTCTGGATTTCTCTCCAAAGGTGCACAGAGACCCGGAATTGAAAACTGAATAAGCCCTACTCCCCTAAGCTGCTCTTGGTCACTGTGCTTTCTCTTAGCAACAGAAACAAGCCTAGAGCAATGTGCGCATATAGAGAGACACCATAAAACATAACAGTCAAAATGTAACAGTCAGAGCGGTCAAATTCTTCTCTTCCATTTTACTGGTTTGCTTTCACAGGCGTTTATTACTTCATAATCAGAAAAGGTCTTTAGAAGACAATAGTCACACCGTTTTCACTGAAAAATGAAATGACTGAAAACACGTCTTTCTGTTCCAAAGGGGAACTGAACCAACGTATGAAATAGTTTTCTCTCATGCCAGGTTTTCCCTGTAATAAATTGGGTGTATTCAACATAAATTCTCCCCACGCACCTCAACTCCCATTTCTGTTGAACTAGTTAACGTCATACATTCATGGACTCAAATTCCCAAGCCCCCTTTTTTCTTCTTATATCCTAGAGAATAAATAAATTTATTGTAGTATTGGGAATATGGAGGCTTTTTTTATTTCCAAACTCCTATTACTTGTTATAGCTTGGTTCCTGATTTTGGCTTGGTCTGGCTGTCGGCACGGTAACCTCCGGAAAGGTTAAGTGTATTCTTCCAAACCACCCATCAGTCATCCTCGCAGAGGGAGAGCTCAGAGCCTGAAAGCATTACTCTCTGTAACCAAGCATCTGTGACCTGGATTTGTGTCCTTCACGGCTCACGAAAACCAGTGCTGTGACACGAAGTCATCCCAGAAAAAGACAGCAGTCCATCCTAAAACCCTAGAGCAGTGTCTAAACTTTAGACGGACACAGCTGTCAGCTTCCTCCGATGCTAATGTCTCCTCCATCTCCAGAAAGCTCTTTCCAGCTTATGTCCAGGGGAGGCAATGAAGACTCAAACACCCTGGCTGGGATCACAGTGCTTTAAGTTTCTTGTTTCTGTTTTTGATTTTATACCTCAAAAACTTCTCTAATCTTATCTTTTAAAAGATGATTCTCTGAAGTTAGACTATATAAAGCTGATCAAAAAGCAATATACATCAACTTATGCCAAACAAGTGTTCTTTCCTCAGAACCCCCTTCAGGACTGTTCCATCTGTGATCGCTCACAGTGGCTTTTCCTGCAAACAGATACTGCTCTCAACAGAACCAGCTTGTGATGAAGATACAGACGCTTTGCATGTCTGCTGGGCCGACCAGGCAGCAACACGGAACTATGGCCTAATATGAATGTAAAGTGTACGCCAAGAACCCGCCCAGGAGAGAAGCCATGATGCCCAAGTGTCCACACAGCTCACTTCCACATCTTCCAAGGAGGAATCCACGGCTAACAATGAAATCGTTTGCAAAGGGGCTGCAAGTATTTCAGTAGGAAGCAGATGCAGTGCAGGTCCCAGCTTGAGCTTAACTGGGATTTGTGTTTGTTCAGCTCTTCTGACGGATGGCTGAAAGGGACGCTGTTTGCACAGGAACCGACTGGTTTCCCAGGGGAGAAACATACTAAGGGTGGAGCCAGCCAGGTCTGGAAAGCATAGAATATAGGAAAGAAACATGGGCTCTACCTGGGTTGGACACTGCAAATAAACACAGAAAAGCCTTTCCGTTAAGATAGTCACGCAAGCATCACAAGTTATACACGTATGCACACATGTACTCACAGCATAGGGGATCACAAAGACAAATTGAGTTTTCCCAGCTTGCCACAGACGCACAGTTGCACACGAGTTAGGAGCAGCGGCCCTGAAGAACATACATTGAGATCGATGGGAAATGATAAGGCCCACCTAAAGACAGCAGGACATCAAAAAATGTGGCCAGGACCGTGTATGCTCACAGCAAGACAGTACTGCAAGCGGCAGACGTACACACAAGGACAAGGAAGGCATCCCCAGGGAGATCGTGAGACATATGAATTGGAGGTCACCCTAGGAGGCCAGGGGGGCCAGGGAGCATTAGTAAAAGACAATAAAATTTGAGTTATGATTCATATCATGACTCCATTAGACACAGGGGCCAGTGACGCTCAGGGAAACGCAGGCTACAAGAGTCTATCTGAGGCTATAATTATCAGCCCATTTGTTTTCCACCGGTGACAGGAACAGAAGCACAGTAATTGGAGGAGAATTGTGCAAAGACTCAGACAAATCGTGGCCCTGCTATATTCCATATTTTATAGGGAACGCGCACAACCAGATGAACTCTGGAACACACTACGGCTCGTTACTCTTGACAGTTTGTGCCAGAAAGCATGTATCACCAAGTTATTCATCACCATTTATACCCAGATCATAAATCTTTATTCTGCAAAAGCCACGCTTTGGATTTAGGGCAGACTGAAATGTTTACTTTTTTTGGTTGGTGTCCCGAAGAATGGCCTCTTGATGTCATTCCTTGGGGACTCTGTCTTTCCTCAAGGAACCATTTTACCCACTGGCTTGTGACTTGTTCTTTACACTACTGAAAAGATCTAGTTGCAGCATTTGTGAAAAAGATTTTCACAAGCCCCCTTTAGGACACTTCTGAGGCAATTGTGTTGGCTGAACCCCTGCTAAGTTAGTTCACCAGTTCATTTATTATATAGAGTTATAAACTGTGCCTAAACCTAAAATAAACATTCTGAAATTACTAGGAGAGTAAAATGGCTATTTTTCAAACATTGCTGGGCTTTACGAAATCAGCTTAAGACTGCAAACAAACGCATAGAACACTGGAGAGATGATGGCTCAGTAGTTAAAAGTATTTGCTGCTCTTACAGAGGACCTGCGTTCAATTCCCAGTACCCACCTGGTGGCGCACAACTCGCTGGAACTCCAGTTCAGGGTATCTGACACCCCCTTTTAGTCTCCATGGTCACCAGGTACTCAGGCAGTGCATAAACATACATGACAAACATCCATAACAGAATTTTTTTAAAAATCCAAAAGACACTAAAAATGTGGCCAGGTTGTTAAAAGCACTGCTCTTACAGAAGACCAAAATTTGGTTTCCAGTATCCCTGTCTGGCAGTTCACAGCTGCCTATAACTCCAGCTCCAGAGAATCGATGCCTTCTACATGCTTCCATGCACTAACACACATGTATGCATGTGCACACACACACGCACATGCACATACACACATAAAAAGTAATTTTTTTTAAACAAAGGAAAGGAACTTCGGTTTCTCATGTACCAGATACCAAACCCTTTCTGAGAAATGTACGAAGTCCCAAAGCCCTGTCACGGGGCCGTGACTACAGTGCCCAAGTTCTTTCCTCTGTAACTAGAGACCTCCAGGGTCCTGGGGTAACTTACGATTGATGCTGCCCTGGCCCTCAGACCTCCCAGGTGAGTGTGTTGACGTGAGAGCAGGTCGACACTGACACTATGGGAACGCACCACAAATCTCCATATCCAATGGATAGTCTAACCAAGAGTTGCCCAGAAGGAAGCAAGCCCCCTCTGACTTCACAATGCCTCCCACTCCCACTGCTCCGGCAGCCGAAGCTCTCCCTTTCCCACATTGCTGTGGGAGCTGGGTCTGGGCCATGCAGAATTAGAATCCATCCCCGGCTCAACAAAGCCCCCTGCTCCAGGTGCCCCCTTCAAGCCAACCCTCATCCGCCAAAGCAAGTAGAGAAAACAAAGCTGTTCTGTGTACCTTCTAGAACCTTTCCCAGGTTCCCTGTCCTCGGTTCCTGTCGCTCTCTGCCCTCTCTCTGGCTCCGGTTTCACTGAGGCCTCCACATTTGCCGCCAGTTTGCTCCCGCGCCTCAAAATGCTTCCGCCTGCGTAGCCACGCCCCTCAACTCCCAGCAGGCTTTTCTCCACCGAGCCTGGTTTTGCCTGGCGTGGTGCTTGTGCCTGGAGCTCTGCACAGCTGTGCAGGTCTCCTCACGGACCACTCACAGAATCCTCTCACCTTCCTCAGCTAATATCCCTAAGAATTTCCTTATTACCCACATAATCTTGTATCTCAGACCTTGGCCCTTCCAAAGCGGAAAACCATCCTCACCTCCCAGCACTTAGCTCCAGGCCAGCCTGTGATGGATCGTCTACAGATGTTGTCAAACAGACCGAAAGAAATACAGTGACTTTGAGCAAGGCTGTCCCTGAGTTGTCCACAAGTAAAACTTGATGTGCGCGGCAAGAATATGTCAGTGAAGGCGGCAAAGGCCAAAGCCGGCGAAGAAGGTGGCAGTGGAGCCTGGCCAGAAACCACTCAAAAATCCTAACAAGAGGAGCAAACACTGGATTCTGTAAAATCCACTTACAGCAAATGCAGCCCAAGGTAATTTCACAAGTCTTCTGTGTTTTTTCCTTTGGTTTGATTGGTTGTATGTTTTGTTGTTGTTTTGTTTCAGGGACTGCGTGTGTGTGTATGTATGTATGCATGCGTGTATGCTTTAAAAATATATAATGAACTATACAGAAAATAACATTCCTATAGTTTTGCCCTTGCAGAGTACGGGGTTGAGACAAGGTCTCCCTATGTAGCTTTGGCTGGCCTAGAATTTGCTCCATAGACCAGGTTGGCCTTGAACTGACAAAGATCCAACTGCCTCTTAAATGCTGGAATTAAAAATGTGTGCCGCCACTTCCTCTAGTCCGCCCTTTCTAAATGGCTTAGTCTCTATTTCTAGGTTCATCTTATCTTGGGATAGCAAAGACTGCTTGCAGAATCCCACACAAGTGCCTCTGTTCTAAATACTCTAGTTCCTGGCCCCCGTTGCTTTGACGTAGATGTCGCCTCAAAGCTGTCAGTGTGTGTCCCTTTATACTGGCCCTCTTCCAAGCCAGGGAATTCTGATGCCCCTGAAGATTGTCTCTGGGACTACAAAGATGAAATGAGGGGAGATGTGAACTCAGGAGCTCTCTGGGTTATCCAAGGATGCCTGGGCATTAGTGTTGTGCCCACAGATGCCCTCTTTCGATCTTGTGAGTCAGCTCTGTGATCCCTCCTGCAAGTTTGATGCTGACCCTCCCCATCCCATCATCCCCACCCCGTCTTAGTGATGGATCTCAATACTCACACATACACACACATACACACACATATGCACACACATACATGCACACATATATACATACATACACATACATACACACATGCACACACATATACACATACACACACATATACACACACATACACACACACTTCTCACATTTCATCTGTATTGAATGAAACTGGTTCTGTGTAGCCCACAGAGTAAGAGCAGTGAATAATAACTTCCAAGCTGAGTTGCAAATGGTCCTGCAGCTTCTGCATACGTTTATAGAAATCTGGCCGCCCTGAAGTAATAACACTGTACACCACACATGAAGAAATGGGGACGCTGAAAGGTGAAAGACTGCAAGGAGAGCTAGAGAAAGAGAAATAACAATGCCTGGGATGTCACAGCTCCCACGGTTCTCATGGTCTCCCCAAGGTCCCACGCATCCTCTGACCTCATTCTGTTTTGCAGATTCATGCCTGTCCTGGCTGTGTCCCCCCAAAATATTTGTTTGACTCTAATCCTCACTGCCTGGGAATGGGGATTATATTTGGAGAGAATCTTGTAAAGATGATTTAGTTAAAACAAGGTCAGTAGAGTAAATCCTAATCCAAAATGGCTGCTGTCTTTATCGGAAGAGATTAAGACTCAGAGGCACATGCAGAGAGAAGATTGTGCAACAAGACAGGGAGAAGGTGCGGCCAACGAGCAAGAAAGACTGCAGAGGACCCAATTCTTCCTGCGCCTTGACCTCAGACCTCCCACCCATGGGGAGGTGAGAAAATACAACCTGTTGTAAGCCCCCAGTGTGTGGTGCTTTGCTATGGCAGGCCTAGAAAACTGATCTCTGAGGACAAAGGAACATTGGCATCTTAAGCTACTAAAATCTGGGGGTAATTTGGTGCATAACACTTTATAAACAAAATGCTGTGATCTTCTAAAAATAAAGAAGTGACGTAAAAATTACATTCTTCTGCCCGGGGTGCTACTGGTATTGTATCAGCTCCCCTGGAGGGGGAGACTACAGGGGACTTGTGTCTACCTGCATAAACTCAGAAGCAAGGAACTGTGAGGAACAACCATACCTTCAACTTTCCACCTTCCAGGCTACTATAAAAATAAAGAAGTTAATTGCCCGGCTATAAAAATGCAATGACCATTAGGTCCCTCCTTGCATGATCATCCGTTAGCATCCTGACAACCGCAGGATTGGGGGAAACAAATGCACCACGCAACTGCCCAGCTTGCACACCGCTAAAGGTTAATTGGATTCCATTTTAGAATCTGTGCATCTCATAGGAGGGTGAATATGTTCAAGACAAAACAAGGTGTGTGACGCTCAGAATATTCCATTTACCCTGAGGCCAAAGCTACACGCTGCCCATCCCTGCATTAAAGAGATTGCCATTGTCTGTCGGGTCATGAGCTCTTATCACCCAAAGTGTCAAGCCACCAGCAACGAGCAAGTGTCCCTGCTCATTCTTCTGAAATTGCCGAGGCCTCTGAGATGTGTCTCTTTGGAGAGAAAAATCAAAGAAGCCCTGAGTCAGCTGAGGGATTTCCTGGGTTATTACACCGCTGTGAGTGGACTCAGAGCTGCTGACTGCGTGGGAAACCCACTGTGACTGTGTCACAGACGGCAGCAGGATTCCGAATGACAACCTACCCACCACTGTAAGCTGATGCACAGCTTCAAGCAGTGGGGCGACAGAAACTTCTGCAGAAATCTTCCCAACATGAGGAGCGGTACTCTCCACCCTCTCTGTGGTTTGGGATCTGCACTCTCCTAGCAAGAGGAAAGCAGCCATGACCATTGTTGGGTCCTATAGGTGTAAAACCCACGTAAGGGTTGGAGAGATAGCTCAGTCAATAAAATGTTTGGCACACAAGTACAAGAGCCTCAATCCCCTGGAACCCATGGAGTTGGATCCCCAGGACCCATGTTATAAATAAAGTAATTAATTAATTAATAAGCTATGTGTTTATAATCGCAGCAGAGGGAGTAGGGAGAACAGAGAATATCTGGGGTCCAGGGGGTATCCACTCGTCTAGCCTTCCTGTGAGTTCCAAGCCTGAGAGACCCTATTGCATAAAACAAGATGGATACACGAGGTTGTTCTCTGGCTCCTTCATATTACAAGTACTGAACACAGCACACACCCCACTCAAAGGTTCCCAGCACAGGCCCCCAGATGCGTGTAGCCCCCCTTCTTGGAGACTCCGCTCTGGAGCGAGTCAGTTAATGAGTGTCACAGTGCACTGAGAATTTGCATAATTTCTCTCTCTCTCCTAAACAGATCCAACCTCTCCACAAGCAGATGGCTCTCACTGAAGAAGCATTTTCAGCCTCAAATTTCCTTTGCTAAATCCAGTGAATGGCAAATTAAAGGCACTGGATTTGTTAGAAATCAAGGACATAGCTCCTAGATGTGAGAACGACTATTTGGTTCGAGTAGTCTCAGGAGATTCCTTGGTGGGAAAGGCAGGAACCCAAGGAATACACTGCACGTGGGAACAGACAGCCAAGGGACGGAGGAGAGAGACATAAGAGACACTGATCTGGGCTCTTACACTTGGGTCACAAGCCCTGACCGGCTCTTTCTCAGCTGAACTTACCACCATGAGAAAGGAGCTCCCAAGCTAAGAACTTAGCTCGTGATCCCATTTCTAGATCCTGTTGTTTGATTAAATTTTCTGATCCTCCTTCCAGAGTCATACACACACACACACACGCACACGCACACGCGCACACACACACACACACACACACTCACTCACTTCTGGGTGCTACAGAGAGTCCAGAGCTGCTTACAGCTCCATCCCTAGGTTACAAAGGATGCTGAGGGGTGCGTGTCCACAGAAGGGGACAGAGGCCCCTGGAGGATAGACACAGAAAAGAATCAGCATCTTTCTAGACTCTATAGCCCTTCTAAAATTTCACACAACATTTAACCATAAGCATCATGGAGACTTCCAAAGGGCCGTCATCTTCACTGTCTGTCACCACGGAGACAAAGAAGCGAGCTTCGATTCCCTGTTTGATCTTTCTCTTCCCTTCCTAATAGAGGTGGATATTCTCCTCCTTGTTTTAAAACCAAGCCCTGCCCTTTCCACTTGCCTGTCTCCTCATTTCCTTGCCTGCCAGACACTGACCTTTGGTGGAAAAACAACAGACCTCATTTAAGCACTGGTTTCTGACTTGCTAGCTGCATGTGAATAAGATCAGCTTCTTCCTGTCTGCCACAAGCCTTGGACACCGCGCAGCCTCAGCCGCCCGACCTGTGGAATGCTTCGATTCATTTCCACTTCTCTGGGGACCCTCGGAGGGACAGTGGGGTCTCCATCACTCCCTTTTATTCCACAGAGGATGTATTTCAGGACCAACGCAGATTGCCTTCCAGATGGGGACGAGATAAAAGGCTTTGAATCCAGTCACATGGTTAAATTAGGAAGCAGACAGAAATAGAACAAAATGAAATGGGGGCTGGGATTTGGGGGAGAAAATAGTACTCTTTGTGGGCGAGCCAGAGCTCAGTGATGAAGGCCCATGCTGCCTGAGATCTAATTTGCAATGCCGCAAAGAAATTCTCTGCTTCAAATTTCCTGTGCTCTTCACTTTTTGTCCCTCGTCAGAAGCCGCTGGGGCTGGCGAAGATCCCAGTCAGGGCCCTCGGATCACAAGAAGAGAGGGACCTCTAGTGTTGAGCTACTCTCCTGCCGCCCACTGCCGCTGTTCCTTTCCAGATTCATCTATTAGCCCGTGACTACTACCACACTGAGGGATAATCTCCATCTAAATGTTAAAAGTAGGAAGTGAGAAGTTTGTTTGTTTGTTTTTTTTCTTTCTGGATAACTAAGAAAATTGAGGATGGCAAAATATAAGTGAACACACTATTTAAAGACTTCAGGAAAGTTTCACAGGGCCAAAAAGTGCTATTAAACATCTACTAAGGTGCTCAGTAGTTAAGAGCACTGGCTGCTCTTCCAGATGACCTGGGTTCAGTTCCTGGCACCCACATCAGGAGGCATACAACCACCTGTAACTCCAACTCCAGGGGATCCAACACCTCTTCTGGACTCAGACAGCATCAGGCAGACAGGGTATGCATACATATCCACAGGCAAATACTCAAACATATAAAATAAAAATAAATAGCTCTTACTTTTCAAGTATCCATTAAACCTTTGACCTCAGCAAAGGGACTAAAAGTCATTTCTTGAGCATGAAAGCACAATGAAAATACCAGTTATCAATAGGGTCCTGATGAGTGACAAAAAATTTTCAAAAAAAAACGCAAAAAAAAAAAAAAAAAAAAAAAAAAGAAAAGAAAAATAAAGCCAACAAAGCAAACCCCATCTTACAGCATTTGACTGATCTCCAACTACAGAGTCGGCAGATGCTCACATGCAGATGCATCCACAGGCACCCAGGGAGATTCGGGGCAAGAAGAGATGTTACACCAATGCTTCCAAGATAGATGGGTGTTGGATAGGCCAGATAAACTGGGGAGAATGCACTAGAATGAGGGAGGTGAAAAGCCCAAGCTCCGTGGCACTGGGAAAGCCTTGGTCTTGCTCTTCATCAGGTTGAACATGGTTTGCTGTAGAACACAGCTAGGAAAGGTGAACAGAGACGAATGCAACAGGTCCTCCTGTCGGTGATGATTCCTGGTTGCTTATTCATTCGAGTAGTTTGCCAAGCATCTCCTGTTATCAGGGCCTTTGTTCTGGCGCAGAGGTCACTGTTAGCTTACTGTCACCATCACAAATATTTGAGATGATCAATTTATAAAGAGAACAGCATTTATTTGTGTTTGGGGTTTGGATTGGTTCCTCTATGGCTCTTGGGTCTGTTATAAGCCAGCACATCACGGAAGGGAACATGCAGTAGATCAGAACTATCTATCGACTCTCAGTGCAGAGGCTAAAGGAAAGAGGAGGAGCTGAGGCCCCACCCACTGTCCCTTTTGAAGGCATAGCTTATCACTTACCACTAGTGTTGGACTTCTGGTGCACACCGGTCATCCCCGCACTTAAGGGAGCAGAGGACTGCTGTGAATTCAAACCCAGCCTGGGCTACCTATCAAGTATCTGGTAGCCTGAGCTGTACACAAAGACCTTGCCTTAAAAACAAAATGAACAAGCAAAACCTCTTCCTTTTGGCTCTTCTTAAAGGTTTTACTGACCCCCATAGTGCCACACGAGGAGCCAAGTCTTCACCATAGGAACATTTTAGGACCCCAGTATAATTACAAATTATACTAGATACCAAGAGCAAGACACATGAGACACCCTCTGTTTGGAAAATGAAACAGTTAATTTTTCTTGTCAACTGGACTGGATTTAGAATTACCTAGGAGGCACACCTCTGGGTGTGTCGATGAAGGCATTGCTAGAAAGATTTAACTGGCGAAGAAGACTCTGTTGAATATGGGCATCACTTCAAATAGGTAAGCATTTCAGAATAAAAAGGAAGAAAAAGGGGAAAATTATCAAGCAGAACCCCAGAATCCATCTCCCTCTTTCTGGCTGTGGTCACAATGGCCCTGCCACTATAGCTAAAGTTATTTCACCTTCCTGCCTTCCCTACCATGAAGGATCATATCCTTTCTCAAACCCTTCTTTGAGTTGTGTTTATCAGATAGTTTATCACAGTATCAAAAAATAGCTGATGCATGAAAGGTAAACCAGTACCCATAATACCATAAGATGGGGCAACCGGAAAGCTGTGACCAGGTCTTAACCACAGTGGCAGATCAGTCACTAATCCAAGGATTCAGAGGAGGGTGCACTTGTGTTTATTCTTCAGATGTGAGCAATAGTTCCTGGGATAAGGGGAGGAGTGGGAGAGGAAGACTTTGGGGGTGAGTGGGTGGGGGAGTCAGGCCTCTATGTACACCATCACAAGTAAGTCTGTCTGACCAGACTCCACCTAAAGAGTCCAGCGTCGTTCCTGACGAGACACAATGATGGAACTAGGGGAGATGCAAACAGAAGGTCCTGGGAGCATGCATGGACAGACCTGCAGGCCTTTTGTCAGGAACCCAGAGAATAGAATTGAAAGAACTATGGCTAACTCGTCCCTTTAAATCTGACATATGGCCACAGGGCGCTTGCATTGGAGAGGAATGATAGTTCACTTTGCCTCGACCGAAGTCAGACTTCCTTGAGGAGCTCTTGTCTTGGACTTGCGAGCATTCCTCCAACTGGAAAAGATCTGGCATGAATTTTGATGGCATTACCAGTTCTTCTCACTATTCACTAAAACTAAAACTAATGAAAATAGCACCCAGAAAATTGTAACAAGCAACTGTCTGCTTGGTTGGAGTGCATGGCATTTAGATATCTCATGAGCACACTGATGAGACCGACTTCTGGGTTTTTAAGTTAGCTTTTTCTTTCCTCAATTTTTTTTATTCTTTTAAAGTTTCAATATGTGTGTGATATGACCCTTAGTAGTTGCACACTTCCAATTTCTAGGGAACTAGGCATGAATTTCCTCCTATGCAGTGGACCTCAACTGCAATCAGAAAGTATTTGGTTATTCCCATACCATTAATGCCACTTTTGCAGCACACATCTTGCCTGATAGGTTTTATTGTAGCTTGCAGAATTTACAGCTGAGTAAGACCTTTGGTGGCTTTTCTCTCTCAGCAGCCTTCTCTCTGAAAGCTAGCCAATATGGAGAAATCTTCCAACTTAATTTCAGCTTTTGATTTTTGATGACCTGTGACCCAAGTGTGTGGTTTCTTCAGCAATATTGCCTTCCTTTCGAGTTCTAGTGAGCAAAGTCAATAACCTGGATTGTTGGGGGTGCTCCTTAAGACTTCTTAATCAACAATTCATAGAGGGGTATCCCACACTTAGCACTGAGATGTTTAGTTAATAGTTCATGGCTTCTGGGAGCAACATTAATATCCTTTAAATAAAGGAAGGTCCCTCTAATTTAAACTATTTCTTTTAGATTGTATTTTTAACAAGCAATAGGTTTCCATGACTTTTACACACGCCATCAGTTTGGGTTTCTCTTCCTATCCTCCCTCCTCATCTTCTACACTCTTCCACCCCTCCCTGTTTAGCATTTTACCCCAGAACTCCCACTCCACTTTTACATCCAATGTGTTCTACTATCCTTCATTAAAACCTATATTCCCCAATGGTCCTCTTCTGTCTTTCTAGCCTATACTTGCACTCAAAGTTAAACACGGAACTCTAAAAATTCAAAGCTAGGATTCCCATAAGAGGAGGCTCATGCAGCGGCGTCTCTCTGGGCCTGGGCTACCTTACTCAGTAATACTATTTTCCAGTTTCACCCATTTTCCTAACATTTCCATAGCTTGATTTTTCTTTACAGCTGAATAAAATTCCATTCTCTCTCTCTCTCTCTCTCTCTCTCTCTCTCTCTCTCTCTCTCTCTCTCTCTGTGTGTGTGTGTGTATGTGTGCATATGTGTGTTTCTGTCTGTCTGTCTGTCTGGAAGTGGGGAGAAAGAGATTTTCATTATCCACTCATTCACTGATGAACATTCAGACTCTTTCCTCCCTGTTGTGAACAGATGAACCACTGTGAGTCCAAAGCTAGGTCATTAGCCAGAATTCACAGAGGAGAGGGTCTGGGATTTTTCAGACACTTAAGCCACATTTCTCACTCTATGCAATCTCCTGTTCCTCCGATCCAAGTCCCGTGCTAGAATGATGCCAGTGTTGGATATGCAGCCAGAGAGTCACTTTTTGTCTTCTTGACAATACATTAAATGACACTTAGAAAGCATTCAGTACTAATGGTAAGATGTGATCTACCTAATACACCAGGCACAACCAGAAGATAGCCAGAAGGCCAAATTCCTGTCATCTTCCTTCATTCAGCATCGGTTATCAACGTATGTGGTTCTGGAGTCAACCAGAGGCACCAAACCAAGAGGAAAATATAGACTGCTCGCATGAGAGAAGGGATTATCTCTTTACAACCTTCTCGTCATATCCCTTTGAGCTAGCCTTAACCTATACCCGTGTTCCAACACGACAGCTGGCATCAGGAAAACCTTAAATACTCTGATATTCTGGAAGCTAGGACAGACCCTGGCTCCTTGTCGATGATAGAATTGTGTATTTTCATGGAAAGGGGAGACATCTTGGAGAAGCAGACATTCACTACATCTTCATCTTGCTACCACCTTGGGTTTTTTTTTTTTTAGTTTTTTGTTTTGTTTTTGTTTTGTTTTGTTTGTTTGTTTTTTTCGAGACAGGATTTCTCTATAGCTTTGGTGCCTGTCCCGGAACTAGCTCTTGTAGACCAGGCCTGCCTCGAACTCCCAGAGATCTGCCTGCCTCTGCCTCCCGAGTGCTGGGATTAAAAGCGTGCGCCACCACCGCCCGGTTACCACCTTGTTTTTAACAGGTGGGAGTCTCTAGAAGGCTGATATCTATTAACCTGGTTGCTACTCCTCAGAGCCATTTCACCAACACTTGAAGACATGGCAACTAGTCTCTCCCAGCCTCTAACTCTTGGCTCCCAAAGTCACTGGTGAGATGAGAGTGGATTCTTACTCTGCTTCTTTGTGTTGCAGACAGAAAGTTCAGGACCAAGGTTGGAGGACAAAATTCTATTATTGTGTCATCTGACAAATCAGTTTCCTTTTCCTCCTTCTTTGCCTCTTCTGTGTCCTTCCTTCCTGACTTTGATTTTCTGTAGCTTACATCCCTCCCCTAGGAAAGTTTCAGGACCAATAACACCTGCACACTGGTCACCCCAAGGCTAATGCAATAGCTCATACTTGCTGTTGCCCAAATTCTGTTTCAGAAAGGCCAGCCTTTGGCACCTACGTCCTCCCCAAAGCCCTCTTTCCTACTTTAGTGTTTCTTGGTGTCTAAATTTTACAAGCAGAAATTGCTTTCCACAGTGAGCAGCTCCATTTCTACTCGACCAGGCAGCAGGACGTAGCCAACACATAACTTAAACGATCACTTACTATTGTAAAGCTCCCTGCATCCCTGCGCTTGCCATTAATCACACTGGAAAATGATAGAATGGCAAAGAAGGATGGGTGTTATTAATAAAACATGTCAGCCGAGGGCTGAACCAACCAAACACAGCCACCAGGAACTGCTATCTTGCCTTATTATCTCTGAATGATTGTCCAGCTGGTAGATTGGAGCGCTGTGCTCACAAACAAAAGGTTATCCACAGAGGGACACCCCAGACACCAGGAGACTGATGGCGGGGTTCAAATTCCTGGCACAGTGACATCTAGTTTTGGAAATCAATATCATAAAAGGCTGATTAGTTAAAAAGAAGGTCAATTGGTTACTATGCAATAAAATGCTAGGTAGTTCTTATTTAGTAAAGAAAAACTTCTAAAATATATTCATATAAGAAAGTTATTTTTTTGAACCCAGTATGCTACGAAGGGAAATAAAACTGATTAAAACAACCCACTTGACTAGCCCTGATTCTCCACTACTGAAGGCGTGTGGGAAAAGTAAATCAGAATTGCACATTTGGCAAACATTCATAAAGTGCGTGCGTGCCAGTTCCCTGTTCTAGTTGATGAGGGAAGAGAAGTTACTGATTAAAGTTCCTGCCCTCCGGGAGTTTATTCCATCAAGGAGATAGAAAAAAAAAAACTATCAAATTCACAGCTCAATGCCAAGAAGTAATGAGAGCTGAAAGTGCAAGTACATCCAGAAAGGTGGGCAAGAGAACAAATAGGTAGGTGGCACTCAGAGAGGCCCCTCGTCTGAATAAATCCCTGAGGAAAGAGAGGTCACAAGCCATGTGAGCATGGCAGGAAGACACAGCCTGGCTTGGGAAGTGTGGTGCAAAAGCCCTGGAAAAGTATGTTTGCTGTACATAAAGCCTTTGATCCTTAACAAAAGCTTCACAACAGACTTCCTATCATATGCTGGAACGAGCATCTTAACCCTCAAAGTCATCGGTTCTTTTGCCATTGTTTGATTATAATGACGATGGTATTTTAGAATTTCTCTTTTAGAATTATCTATAGATTGCTATATGCATCCTCTTCCTCCAAAGCTTTACCAAAGAACAACAACAAAAAAAATAAGCCAATAAAGTGACATTGATGAAAAGGAAGGCGTGAAACTAAGACATGCCTGGTGGTCAGATGAAGACGGGATCGAAGAGGCAGAGATTTGCATCTGGGCTAACGTGTCGGCAAGTCAGCAGCCACGAGGAAAGCTCACAGAGAAGTGGAACATTGCTCACAGAAAGCTTCCCTAGCTCTGAGCTGTCTCTAGACAAGACTGAGCCAACACCTGACTAAGCAAGGGACACAGAGACACCTCCATGATGGCAGAGGCATACAGTCTACCGCTCCACTCATGTAGGCGGACTGCTTGCAAGACTGAGGGTGGCAGTTCTTCCATAGACGTGGGCCAGAGGTCCAGGAGAATGTGGTAACCCACACAGCCAAGTGTGTGGCACAGAAGGTGAAAGAGAAAACACTTCTTAATAACCACATCCTATCTCTAGCCACATCTGGAGATGTCCCTTCCCTGGGTGACAGGAAACGCTGTCTTGTCCATGGGGTTGCCTTGGGTGAGGAGGGATAAAGGCATCAAAAGAGCCTTCATCATCATCCCCTTCCCCCAAAGAGATACGTTTGTGATCCTGTTCACAGACCACAGAGTCCTGAAGCAAACTCCAGCAGCACTCTCCTGGTCCCTCGCTGTACCCAGGACCAGCCTGTGTCTCAATAGGAAACCTATGTTTGCCCTGATACCTTTTGTGTAAGCAATGAAGTTAAGTTTTCTGTTTATATTTTCTGTGCCTTTCCCTTCCTGACCTACAATGAGATTGTTAATTTTTTTTAGTTCTTTCCTATCCTCTTTTAATGCCCTACATTCTATTTCTATTCCACTGAAACTTTCAACTTTAAGTAACTTTAATTAAGCAGTTTCTTTTCTTCAACATCCATAATTGCATAATACAACCTCCCTCCCCTAAATCAAAGTAACATGTTGGTGACCTCTTAATGGTGCTTGCCTTGGAGATTTGTTAAAATTGTGTTGACTATAGGAAAGTCCCAAGATAATAATCATTACTGTGAAGAATCTTTTTTTAAATCTAGGATTTTTTTTCTTAAAGGAGCTCTATGTTTTAGAGAAGTATAGATTCACAGCAAGAATAAACAAAGTTCACAGGTTTCTTTATGCCCACAGGTCCCACACCTACACAGCATTCCTCAGCATCATCCTTACATGTACTTTAATCAATTAATCTATATTAGCCTTTCAGTGATCATCATCCAAAGTCTATATCTTTTTCTATTATTTTTTTGATTTTTGGAGACAACATATTAACATGTAGCTGTATTACATCACTTTCCTCATTGCTATGCCAAAAAATAAGAGCGTCACAAAAGCAAATTGAGGATGAAGGGGCTTCAGTGGAGTGAAGGTGGCTGCTCACACTGCATCCTCAGTCTCAAAACAGAAAGATGAATTCTAGAGCTCTGTTTGCTTTCTTCTTTAAACTCAGTCGAGGGCCCCAGTCCCTGCAATGGTACTAAGCACCTTCAGGATGGGTCCTCACTCCTTGGTTAAACCTCTCTGGCAATGCTGTTGCAGATACAAAGAGGTGTCTTCCATGTCACTCCAAACCCAGTCTAGTTGGCAAGGAACAGCTTGACTTTTTCTTGAAAGAGGCTGCCATGTAGCCCAGGTTGTCCTTCAGCTTCTGACCTCTTGCCATCACCTCTCCAGTGCTGGGATTATAGATGCCTGGGTCAGGAACACCCAAGCATTGTACATTCCACAGACTTAGACGTATGCACATATCCATCCTTATACAGTGTACAGGACAGTTTCACTGCCTCAAAATCCTCTGTGCCATTCCTGTTCGTGCCTTCTTCTGCCCAAACCCTACCAAAACCTGACTTTTCAATTATCTCCATCATTTGGTCTTTTCCAGAGTATCATGTATTGTTTTATGTTGACTCCTCTCATCGGATGACACATCTTCAAGGCAGCAGGAAGAGAATGCCACTCTGGGACTAGCTTCCTCCAACAAGGCCACACCTACTCCAGCAAGGCAACACCTCTTAACAGTGTCACTCCCTCGGAGCTTGCAGAGGCCATTTTCTTTCTTGTAGCATTAAGTATATTACATTTCATGTTAGCTCTCAGTTCTAGGGCATTCCATAGTGCTGTGTGTCAGTCACTAAAAGAGAAATGGTGCCAATTGAGTCATGACCTCATTTAATTCACACCTCACAAGGTTCTTTAATCAATCTGAAAAATTTTAAGAGTTGTTTCTCACCTTTGTAGGCATTCTTGGCATGTAGTAAACAATTCTTTAGCAATTGCAACACAGAATGAATGCATGAGACAGCACCTTCCACTGGGGTGTCCCCTTTTTCAGCGCACCTAAGGATAGCAGTTTGTATACAGGAAAACAGGACATTGTGTTCACTCTCCCAACAATTAATATTCTGCTTCTTCCTCTCCATTTCAATAATGGATCATTACAGAAACTTCTAGAAGATATTTTAATAACAAACTGAATTCTACAATATAAATGCCAATGAAAACCATAATAGAAGCCAAGTAGTAATAACATACAGAGTGTGAGTCAGGATAATACAGTCATATTCAGTAACAAGGACCTAAAGACTGCCTTGGCCAATAACAACTGTAAGATGCTAGTGGCCATAAATTTCATCCCAGCTTCAGAGGTACTAATGTAAAATATCTTGCTCCTCAGAACCAGCATAACACAATAATTCATTCACTTTGTCCAGTATCTATCTCTATTCATGTTTTAGTTCAATGAAGAGACTGAATTTTGTCTGCCTACTGACAGTTCAACAGTGCCTATAATAAAACCTGAATTACAACATGTGCTCAAAAATATTTGGCAAATGAAGGACTGAGAACTGACTAGTTGGAAAATCTGTGGTTCATTATTGCCTCCATGATATATAGCCTTTCACTCAAACATGCAATGCTAACACATTGTCAAACTCACTGGGTTTTTCTTGTATACCCTTTAGCTGGCCTGTTACCCGGAAGAAGGTAATAAAAAATTGATATATGTCATCCAAAAGATGACTGGTGACTTTCTAGGCTTCTACAAGGTTTTTGTCAAATTCTGGTAGACTCAAGGATGAATGACCCAGAAGATTCTACCATAGCATTCTCTATAAATCAAGACAATGGAGAAAGGAAAAGAAGGAAATAGTGGAGATGGAAAGAGAGAGTAGTGGAGAAGGACAGGAGAGATAGGAAAAAGAGTGAACTAGAGGGAAGAAGGAATGAAAAAGAGATAGTGGACAGGGAGAAGGGAGAGAAAGGAAGCAGGAAAATAAGGGGAGGGAGGACAAAGGGAAGTTTCATATATAAAAGGAAATTTGCTAATACATTTGCTAATACAAGTGGGTACTTCCCTGATGGATGCTGTGGGGTAGCAAAGGTGTGGATTCTAGGCATTTGACCATTCCAGAAGCCCATGAAGTTCTCCAGGAATCCAGGAAGAGTCAAGCTTCTACAGTAGAAAAATCCCAGGCCTGACCTTCTGTGTGTCTAAGCAGCTATCCATCTGCAGTGGGAGTAGAACAGCTCCAAAACCATTCAGCTTAATATTCAGTTAAGCAAAAAGGGAAGGGCGTGTCTCACTGACTGTACGCTCTCTTGAATTCTTGCTCCTGGAGTTTAATTTTATGGAGCCCAATGGTAGGGAGAGCTGATGGGTGTCCTCTGCAGAGAGTTGCTGACCCAATGGCAGGGAGAGCTGATGGGTGTCCTCTGCAGAGAGTTGCTGACCCAATGGTAGGGAGAGCCAATGGGTGTCCTCCGCAGAGAGTGGCTGACTCTTTTTCATACTCATGACTCAAGAACTTGCTCTTACGGATCATGAAGGCACCTCTGCCCCAGGAAGATCTAATGCAGGCTCTTGAAGCTTGTAGGTACAGGGAATCTCTTTTAATTACCCATCGAAACCCATCTGCCATCTGCATATTTCATTAAAAGAAAACCCCCAAAGGGATGAGATATATGTGATATGTTCTTTCACATTCATTAGCACAATTCAACTTTTCATTCTGGATACCAACAGCCTCTCATGTCTTTAGGATTTTAACATCACACACTCAAGTCAGGTTATTGTATGCTTGGGAATTGCTTTTTTCCCTTTCAAAATTCACAGAAAAGTATCTGAATCCGTAGCTCGTGCTTAAAGCATGGCTGAGACATAGCAGTCATCAAAGCCTGGACACCAGCCCTAGCGTTTATCTCATTCAACATGACCTGGTGAGCCATTGCAGGGCATGGAGCCAGGAATGGGAATTACAAAATGCAAAAGAAACCTACATGTCTTGAGGAAAGCTGAAATAATAAAATCTGCTATCAGAATAAATTTAAATTTACTTGATATTCTCTCCCTCATGTGATCCTTTATTCAAATAAATCTATCCTTTCAATGAAAAGAACAGTAAAAAAAAATCACTCTTTGAGGGAGGTGGCGGAATTAAGACATGGCTAAATAAGGATCCGCTCCTTCACTGTTTGTGATACCTCTCTCTCACACTTCCATTGAAGCATCTCTGGGTCCATCCACAAAGAACAGCGGAGATTTCAGTTGTCCCTGGTTACACATTCCAGGGCTTTCAGGTTCTCAAAAGCAGCAGAAAGATCTCTCAAATGTGTAAATCAAACATGAATGGAGAGTTTGGGGACAAAGGGAATCCCAGTACATAGAACAAGAGTGAAGAGGGGCAAGGGTGTGCTGAGCCACGGCAAACAAAGACACAGACACCAGCCTGGCTGCTAGTCCTCCTTGCTGCTATTTGTGTTTTTAGTGGAAACCTGGTTTCTCAATGAAATTTCACATTAGGACATGGCCTGTGTTCTCAGTCATATCCTTGGAGACCTCAGTGGGAAAAGATGAGGAATGAACAGCCTTGGGTTCAGGATGTTATATGGTAATTTATTTACTGTGTATTTACTGCTAGTATTGCTACTCAAGGGGACTGAAAGGTAAGGAAGGTGAATGTAATCTAAGTCTATCTGCTGCAAGATACAGACGTGCTAACTTTCTTCCTTGGGCAGGGTTGCATATGTGTGGATATGTATTGTGGGTTTGTGTTCAGAGGGGTGTATAGGGAGGCTGAGGTTGATGCTGGGAATCAATTTCAATTGTCGTAAACATGCATTTGCTCTACTATGTGGGGGTGGGGGGTGGGCTCCCCTGGCTGATGAGCACGGCCCTGCATCAGAGCAACATAGAAGGGAGCTGCCTGCGGGGAATGTGAAGATCCCTCTTTCGAGATTATTTCATTGAGAAGAAACCTGGTGGGCTCCTGAGCCAGTCTATGGCTTCCTTCTCACATCCGTAAATACTAGTGTCTGCTTCCCGAATGACCAAGATTTATAATTCAGAACTTGAGACATGGGGTTTCAGTGAGAATTCATCACCTGAAAATTATAAAGTATTTCCTGCTGCAGAAGAGTGCATGGGTCTCTTTCGAAATCGTAAATAATAACAAAGCCAAAGGTAAGGAAATCATGACCCGAATTGAGAAACACTGCCTCGCAGTCATTTAGAAGTTTCTTCATCTCTCCCCATGGTGAAGGCTTCACCCTAGCCCTGAGGAGGTGACCACTCTGGCTGCCTCCTAGTTCACAACATAACACCTTTGCCAAATCTAAGGGACTATTCTTTTATAGATGCCTATGTTTTTATTTTACTATCCTCCTGAAAATTGATTTGTATATAAAATAAATTATTCTTATTCTATTTTTCTCATTTGCATAACTAAATATCATTAAAACATCAGTTTTACTTCACTGATTTGCAATATCACCTATGTTATATACTCAAACATAATATCTAAGAAATATCTTTTTAGAGTTTTTAGGTTTTTTTGTTTGTTTTTATGTGCATGAGTGTTTGGCCTGCAAAGGCCAGAAGAGGGCATCAGATGCCCTGGAACCGGCATTATAGACAGTTGTGAGTTGACAATGTGGGTGCTTGGTCAATAGAACCTGGGTCCTCTAGAAGAGCATCCAATGCTCTTAACTGCTCAGCTATCTCTCCAGCCCCCATAAATACACTTCTAGACTCCATCTTGTTCCATCATTCTATATTTTTTTAAATTTCTGCATCCATACTGCACAAATCTGAACTACAATTTATACTATGTACTAATATATATAAGGTAGGACATCCCTTCCCCTTAGCTATCCTTGGCCCTACCTGCTTCTTGGTAAATGTAGAATCTGTCTATCAAGCCACACAAACTCACAAAGCATACTGAACTTTCTTTGAATATAATGTATTGAAGAGAATACTTGTGCATATTTTTTTAAAAAAATAAAAGTTTAAAAACCTCTAGGTTTATGGCATTCCTCTTACACTTTTCATTATTCTTTATTGCCTGGAAATTTTTGTATGTAAAGTAAAACATTTTGTAAACATAGAAAAGTAGCAAATGAATGTAGAAATCTTCAAGCACTTAGAAAACCTTTTCCTCTTAAGACAAATATATATATATATTTACCACTATTACATGTTTAATAATATTTGAATTTATTTACATTGTAAATATTTAAGGTATATAACATGACATTTTGACATACAAATGCATAGTAAAATAATCTCTGCAGTTCAATAAATGAACATGTCATCTTCTGTAGTGACATTTGTGTACATAGCAAGAATGTCTAAAAATACTCTACAAATTCTGTCTGTAAAGAAGTCTTATTAATTACTGTCTCCACTGTGCACATTTCGATTGCTAATTCTACCTAGCTACCAATTTGTATACTTTAACCTATTTATTCCAATTCCCTCTTCCCTATCACCTCTGGCAACTACTATTTTATTATCTCCATTTATTCAATATTTTAATGCCTTAGTTTTTCCTTTTCCATTTGTGTGTTTGTGTGCGCGTGTGTGTTATCCGTGTGTGTGTGTGTGCATGGTTGCATGTGTGTGGCTATGTATGTGTGGGATACTGTGCAGATGGGTGTATGTGGAGGCCTGAGGTTGATGCTGGGAATCAATTTCAACCAAATCACCTCTATGGCTAGTCTCATCAGCCAGCTTGCTATGGAAATGACATTGTTGTGGAATAATCTTTTTAGTACATTGTGAAAACATGTCATTCTGAATAGTTTAATAAAAAGCTGAATGGCCAATAGATAATCAGGATTTCCAGACACAGAGGACGCTGGGAAGAAGAAGAGTGGAGATGCCAGAAGAGAGAGGCCAAACTAGCAATATGGGCAGTGCAGAGTAAAAGTAACTGCAGCACCTAAAAGAACAGGTTAAAAGATATAAGTTAATGTAAGTTGTAAGAGCTAGTTAGAAACAAGCCTAAGCTATGATTGGCTGAGCTTTCATAATTAATAAGTCTAAGTCTCCATGTCATTACTGGGGAGCCTATGGTCCTAATGAAAAAGTTGACTACATGACAGAGCAGCCATTTTTCTTTCCAAATCTGGAATTACAGTCAAGATGCCACACCCATCTGGCATTTAGGGGTCTAAATTACAGCATCAAGCACTTTAATCACTGAGACATTTTAAAAGTGTTTTTAAATTCTATTTTAAATGGCTTTTTAAACCATTTTTTACAAAGTTTACTTTTGGACAATATACTTTTTATGTTTATAGTATATACATAGTCTGACAGACTTATAAAATCTAATAATTTTGTGTAGATTAGTTTGGACCTTATTCTCATATACAATCAAGACACCTGCAAACAATGGCAGTTTTGTATCATCCTTTAGAATTCCCAACATGTAAAAAATGATTACCCATAATTCCTGCACTCTGGAAGCTGAGGAAGGAGAAACTGGAGTATCAGGCTATGCCCTGATTCATAAAAAAAAGAAAAAATTGTGCTCATGCATATTTGCACACATGTAGATATGCATGCGTGGGTTTGGTGTGGGAAGTCCTTCTGTATGTGTGTTGTTTTTATTGCTTAAAATAAATTGAATAAAGAATCTGTCTTGGGCCTGGCAGGGCAAAATAGAGGTAGGCAGGGAAAACTAAACTGAATATTAGGAGAAAGAAGGTGGAATAAAGAGAGATGCCATGTACCCACCGGAGGGGAAAGATGCAAGCTGCCATCTGCAACCTTGCCAGTAAGCCACAGTCACAAGGTGATACACAGATTAATAGAAATGGGTTAAGATGTAAGAGCTAGCCAATAAGAATCTAGAGCTAATAGGCCAAGCAGAGATTTTTTTTTTTAGTTATAAACTGATTGGCCCATTAGCTCAGGTTTCTTATTTTTTTTTAATTTATTAAAGATTTCTGTCTCTTCCTCACTGCCACCTCCCCTTTCCCTCCCCCTCCCCCAATCAAGTCCCCCTTACTTGTCAGCCCAAAGAGCAATCAGGGTTCTCTGTCCTGTGGGAGGTCCAAGGACCACCCTCCTCCATCCAGGTCTCATAAGGTGAGCATCCAAACTGCCTAGGCTCCCAGAAAGCCAATACGTGCAGTAGGCTCAAAAACCCATTGCCATTGTTCTTGAGGTCTCAGTAGCCCTCATTGTCCACTATGTTCAGTGAGACCGGTTTTATCCCAGGTTTTTCAGACCCAGGCCAGCTGGCCTTGGTGAGTTCCCGATAGAACATCCCCATTGTCTCAGTGTGTGGGTGCACCCCTCGCGGTCCTGAGTTCCTTGCTCGTGCTGTGTCTCCTTCTGCTCCTGATTTGGACCTTGATATTTCAGTCCGGTGCTCCAATGTCTCCTTTCATCGCCTGATGAAGGTTAATATTCAGGCGGATGCCTATATGTTTTTCTTTGGGTTCTCCTTCTTATTTAGCTTCTCTAAGAACCCGAATTATATGCTCAATGTCGCCAAGCAGAGATTTAATTAATACAGTTTCTATGTGGTTATTTCAGGGCCGAGCAGCTGGGAACAAACAAGCGACCTCCTACAACATGTGTGGATGGATATCTTATAACATCACATTTCCCCTAGCTACAAAATATTTTCAATAAAGCAAAATTTTTGGCAACAAAAAACAAACAAAAAAAAACACAGCCATAAAACATCCTAAGTTTTCAGGGCTTAACATCTAGATCTATATTATTCAAGGTCGGCGAGGTAACGAGGAGACTTACCTAGAAAGGACAGCAGGTGACAATGCCTCACGGGATAAGCAAAGCAGTTCCTGGTGTTGTAGAGTGCACGAATGCCCTGTTATTAGCTCAGACAAGCCCATGGTTCAGCGGCTTGGTAGATGGAGCAGTCGGTAAAGTGTTTCCTATGCAAGGATCAGGGCCTGAGTGTGACTCCTAGAACCAGTTTAAAGAACTGAGACATGATGTGACGGCTTGCTATGCCAGCCTTGAACAGGGAGACAGGAGGACACCTGGAGCTCTCTGGTTGGCCATTCTAGACCATGGGTAAACTCCGGCCATTGAGAGACCCAGTCTCAGAGAAATGTCAATGGCACCCAAGACTTCTGTGTATATATAGGTGCATTCGGGCACATGCACGCGCACACACACCACCACCACCACCACCACCACCACCACCACCACCACCACCACCACCACCACATCTCTCTCTCTCTTTCTCTCTCTCTCTCTCTCTCTCTCTCTCTCTCTCTCTCTCTCTC
>NW_026067951.1:1272127-1336529 GCF_014885135.2 Alexandromys fortis | reverse complement strand
TCTCTCTCTCTCTCTCTCTCTCTCTCTCTCTCTCTCTCTCTCTCTCTCTCTCTCTCACACACACACACACACACACACACACATACATACATACACCACACCATACACAGACACACACTTCAAGCTTTGTTTATCTAACGTATTTTCTGAAGAGGCAGAATTGGTCACCACCCTCTTTCTAAGGTTACCTTAGGTGACACTGCTCCTTTCTGCTTCTCATGAATCATTAGATTTTAAATGGCATGAGCAAATCTACATTAATTTCTCCACACAGTGCCCATAATATCCCAGTGCTTAGAATTTATTGATGTGGAAAGTGATTCTAAAATCAATTAAGCCTCTCCAAAGAGTGAGCTGCCAAGGCTGTAGCGCGCTGCAGATCCAAGTCTAGGAACCTACAGGGCTCAGAAATCACTGTGTGGTCCTTCACTCTATTGAGAAAGCCAGGGATGTACACTCGAAGTCTCCATCTCCAGCCACTCAACTGTTTCCAAAAGCCCATTTCCAGTGGGGCAGGATGGCAAATTTACCTTTTTAGAAAGAATTTATGCAAATTGTTTCAAACCTTTCAGTAAAGTAAAAGACAGGGAACAATCGCCCTGGTTAAAGGACAGAAGAGATCTTAGTTGCTACGGAAAATGGCCTAAAATCGATGAAAAGAAATAAAAAACCACTCTGCACAAATTAGTATGTGACATTCTGGATCTGTTTCGATGCAGAATGTCTTTTGAAAGCACTTCTGCCTCCCTGGTATTTACCGTTCAAATGCTTCTCCCTGCACTGTGCCATTTAATACCAGTCAGCAGCACTGGCAGTTCAAACAGCTGCGGATTCTCCCAGACTCTCCTGCATGCCGAGGGACGCACGCGTGGATGAGAATGACAATATACACAACACAGCACTGCGCGTGGGAGTGGGTCTTACGGATCAGGGAGGAAGAGGGCAAAAGGCATCGCGTGAGTGTTGGAGGAGCCATGTTAGTGGAATATCTTGAACTCACAGAGATCCATTTCTTGGCTGGGTGGTTGTGGCGCACGCCTTTAATCCCAGCACTCAGGAGGCAGAGGCAGGTGGATCTCTGTGAGTTCAAGGCCACCCTGGTCTACAAGAGCTAGTTCCAGGACAGGCTCCAAAGCTACAGAGAAACCCTGAAAAAAAAAAAGTCAAAAAAGAAAATAGCATGAGGACATGGCTCATAGGTAGCTATGACAACGAACTAATAAAATGCTCAGCATAAGGTCTAACCTGGGGTAAAGTCTGTCTGCTACCGTTCAGGACCGCAGAAGTAGCTTGATGAAGATGGCCGGTTTGAGGAGGACCTAAGTTTCCCCGATAGGCAGACCAGTCTTCATTACAGTGACAAGGGAGACAGTTTAGAGAGAGGCCCTCCTATGTTCAGACCTGTGTCTCAGGAAATAACTACATATAATAAAAGCAGAGAGACGGAGGGTGAGGAATGAGTCTTCTGTTAGTCAGCAGTGTGGGTGTGTGAGTGTGCCCTGACTTCCTGCCTCCTTGGCACTCGTTCACTGGGTGAATGAATGAGTGAACTCATTCTCACAAACAGGCACCAGATGCTGCCCCTTGACCCACAGCCAGCAAAAGCCCTGGGATTCACACAGAGGATTTTTCTGGGTGCTGGAACTCATGTCACGTGACAGGCTTAAACAACATTTACTACTCATGTCTTAAATTATCTCAGACAGACAAAGGCAGAAGATTAGGGAACTGGCGGCAGGGGTGGGCGGGTGTGGGGGGGGAGGTAGGCAAGAAAATATAACAGAAACAATAAACTAACATGTTGATTACTGTTCTATCTAAAAAATAAACGTTCCTCTGGATTCCAGTAGGTGGCAGCATCCGGCATTATTTTAAGGCCATGGCAAACAGGCTCAACCACCTCCATTGAAGGTCTATGTGGGCCAGATGCTAGGCTAGGACTGGATTTTATTATGTTATTTATGCCTCACAGTCACTTAACATGGGGTGGGGGCGGGGGTTAAGAACTTCTTAGTTTAAAGAATCTAACCCAAAGCTGTTGATTCTCATTGCCAACAGCAGGCCTGGGAAGACCTTTCCCTGAGTGGCTGGCACAACCCTGTAGCTGGAGACTTTGCTGTGGGGAGCCTGACTTCCTACAGGCCTCTCACTTGGGAGTTCTTTGTAGGTGAGAAGGTGAGGCAGATGCTGGCTTCTGGGCCCAAATGACCTGCCTTCAGAGGGACTGGCCGGGTCCTGGGCACACTGGAAAGACAGTGCCCAGCAGGCTCCCTGTCAGCACCTGGTGTTTAACAGTAGCATTTACTCAAGGGCTGGAGTTGGAACTCAGTCACAGAGTTCTCATCTGTCTGCTGGAGAAAACAGGGGTCAGTCCCCAGGATTGCCAAAAAGCAAAATACTTCTTGCCAAAATTTACACCCCAAACACCAGCTTCCAGGCCCCACAAGCTTCGCCCCAAATATGCTGTCCTCTTGTTCTGGGCTCCTCAAGGTTCCTAAATGATTTCTTCAAGCTCAAGGGCTCTGGCCTGGCCTTGGAGCTAGCCCTTCCAAGTCAACAGGACTGTCCTGACTGTTGCCACTGCTCGAGAACGTGTCAGTGTTTCTCTGCCAGGAACCGTGATTCAGTGCGTGTTCTCCCTACAAAAGAAGGGTATAGGGGAGCTTTGAGCTTGTGGAAATGATCCTTAAAATTTTTCAGGTCAACGTGGACACTTTCAGAGAAGAGGAATCTGGAGGCAGGCGTCATGGTTTAAGTCCACAGCTGTTGCTGGAGGGTCTTTATCTAGCATTGCCCTGTCATTTGTTGGTGACATACATGAGCCATACAGCACTGTGGTCCTTCACTACACAGAATTCTGGTGACTGAGCCCTGATCAACTTGAATTGCATAAAAACAAAACATTGATAAACACAAGAATTATAACTACTGGTGTTTATAAACAATTTACACTTAAAACTCAGCAAGGCAGATATAACTATTATACCCATTTTATAGATGAGGAAACTGGGGCCAAGGATGTTATGCCTTCAGTATCACAAAGGCAAAAGGCGGGAGAATTAATACGAAGTTCTTTGAGTCCAGATCCTGAGCTCCTACACTTATTCTACTGTACACTCACTTTCCACCCCCAAATTCCAACATCCAAAAGTAATTCCAACTGACATTGTCTGTATGGAAACTGGAAACTTCCTGTTACACACACATTCATATAGACACACGCATCATATGAAAACATGATTACATGTGTATGCGCATATAAACGCATGTGTATGCATACATAAACACAGATATACACCTACCAGTCAGTGAAGACTGGTCCAACAGCTGGAGCTGGAAAGCCAGAGGTTAGAGAAACTTGGCCCTAGGCTTACTGCACTTTGCTCTCACACAAAATGCATGTATGTGTGTGTGTGTGTGTGTGAGTGTGTGCAAGTGTGTGTGTGTGTGTGTGTGTGTGTGTGTGTGTGATGAGTTCCCACAAGAACAGACAAGACCACGATACTTTTCTATGACCACTGGATTTGAGCTTTCCTCATGATCTCATAGGAAAACATAAACTGTCATTTTGTGCCCACCTTTCATCATGGTTGCCACACCAGGAGGCTCCTTCCACGGCAAGGACTCTAGTTCACCTGTGAGAACAGCTCTGTTTTTCATCCCATGACCATAATTCCTGAGAGAATGAAATTGGGGGAGGGGCATTTATTTTAGCCACAGTTTGAGAGGTGTCACTTCACCATGGTGGGGAGGACATGGCAGACCACCTCACCTCAGGGTAGACAGAAAATAGAACAGTACAGAATAGGGAGGGGTCAGAGCAATAGAGAGCCCTCATGCCTCCCCTTAAACCCCACCTCCCACACTCCAGCACCTCCCAATGGCCTAAGTGGATTAAACTATTAACTGGGTCAGAGCCCTCATGGCTTAACTGTGTCTAGACTACCCAGAGCAATGCTTTACAAACATCCTAGGTGTCCCTCAGTCAGCTAAATGACAATCAAGATCAACCATCACAGACAGAACTCTCTTCTGCCCATCCTTCATCTTAACACTGACTGACACACAACAACTGCTCAGCAAACATCAGTTCACGCAAGAGAAGGTACGAACCCACTCTTGGGAGAGAAAGGCAGGTTGGGTCTTCGTTCCTAAAAATGTCTGTTCCTTATGTCCCTTGCTCCCTCTCTTGGGTCTCCCCAAGGTGTCTATCTCTACACTGTCTTCCTGCTCTTGTCACCCAGAGGGAGCTATGGCGATGCACATTCAAAGCCAAAGCCATCATGTGTGAAATAAGACGAGAGGAGAAACACAGGTGACTCAGAAGAGCCAGCAGCCTTTGTCAAACAGGCTGGCGTGGTGACCCTGGAAAGCAGCAGGCCCCTGGGAGAACGGACGCAGGAGTGCAGTTTGAGCAAAGCATGATGGATTAGCACCCACGTCACAGGCTTGCAGAAAACTCACGGGAGAGCGGCAAATAGGGTCATCTTAGACAGCGCTAGGGTCACGGTGCAAGGACAGAGGGAGACAGGAGAGAAACTCTTTTAAGTCTTAATTTCTTTTTTTGGAGGGTCAAAGGGGAGTTAATTCAGGGTTTCTCTGTGTAGCCCTGGCTGTCCTGGAACTCACTCTGTAGACCAGGCTGGCCTCGAACTAACAAAGATCTGCCTGCCTCTGCCTCCCGAGTGCTGAGATTAAAAGCATGTGCCACCACTGCCACTTTAAAATTTAATTTTTTAAGTGTTAGGCATCCTTGCGACATTTTCAAACCAATAGTGTTTAGTAGATTCTCCCCCTCACCTCCTCCAGCACCCTCCCCCACAACTTGTAACCCCCCTCCAGTCTCTTTTCTGCTTCCACATCGCATGTGTCCTTCTGCCCACTGACCACTCTCTTTTTGCCTTCTTTGGGTCTCCAAACCTTAGAGACTGAGTTACCATGTGACCCAGCTCTACCGTGCCTGGGTAGACACTCAGAGACACTCTCATACCGCATGAATATCTGCTCTTTTCACAACGGGCGGGGAGGAGGAGAAATCAGCCAAGATGTCCATCAACCGGTGAAAGGACAATGAACATGTGGTATATAAACACAGTGGCCTTTTACTCAGCCCTAAAGAAAAGCAAAATTAGGAAACTGGCAAGAAGAAGGGTTAGATCTGGAGAGTAGCATAAGTGAGGTGACCCAAACTGAGAAAGGCAAAAACCTCAGTTCTTACTCATATGCAGCTCCCACCTTGTAGTATTTGTGTGTGTGCACGCACACACACACACACAGACCACACACACAGGCACGCACACACATGCATGTCAGTACTGAGAATGAGGCTGATAATAATCATTATCTTAGTCTGATGATACCCTAGAGGGAGGGAAAGGCCTGCGTTTGAGAGAATCTAAGCCTTTATTGTACACCAAACTTCTCTGCATGAAAATTTAAAGGTGTGGGAGATAGGGAGATGGCTCAGTGGATAAGAGGGCTTGCTGAGTAAAAGAGCTCGAGTTCAAATCCCCAGGACTCACATAAAGCAGCAGGTGTGACTGCCTATGTAACTGTAATCTCAGAGCTGTGGAGAACACAGGAGACTTCCTAGGCTTTGCTAGCTACCAACTTAGCTTTAGGTTCAGTGAGAGACCCTGTCTCAGAGAATAAAGCAGAGAGCAATAGAGCTATCATCTGATGTCATCCCCTGGTGTACGCGTGCACACACATATACCATACACACACACACACACATAAGCATACCCCACACATGTCACTCCTATACCACACACACGAAAACAAGTGCTGTGGCGTACATCCAGTTTTGTGCTTCTCAGACTTGGCCTTGATCTTTCTGTCTAGTAGCTCCAGTTGCCTGCCTTCTTTGGCATGGCTTGACTTATGAATTTTCCCCAACTATCCAGGGTCCAGCTTCTTTGGGGAATGAAGGGGCCTCACGGACCCTAAGGCAATGCAAATGAGTGCATGTCTACCTCCCACACCCACAGAAGCCCCTCTCCCACATCTTAGTCTAGCGCTGCTAAGCACACACTAGGAATCAATTTGCAGTGCAAAAATGTCTTTCCAGAGCCTACACATTTACTATTAAATGTTATGTGTGCCCACAAACATCTGTCTTGCCTGATTTGAATGGTTTGTCCACACACATCTGTCACACCTGATTTGAATTGTTTGGGGCTGATGGAACCAATTCCAGCCAAGACATTTCTTCCACTGCAGAAAGATTCCCATCACACCCTCCTCAACAGGAAGTCAAGGCACCGGAATTGACATCTACTTTCCCTGATGGAAACACGATAGCTCTTGAGGAGGAAGAAAGACTATTTTTCCAGCAACAACTCAATAATGCAAATTCATGCACTCCGTACATTTTTATTCATCGGACAATTCATGAAGCTCTGAACTGAACCAGCTGAGGTTAGAGCAGGATGAAATAAGCTTCATTTTTTGTTACAATTTTTCAAATAGAAAATAGTCTCGAAGCAAAAATCGCTCTTGTAATAGCTGATCTTTTTTATTTTAAAGACCATTACACACATTGAGCGTTTTCTGCCACCACTGCCCCATTTTCCCTGACTTCCCCTTTCTCACCCATCTTATTGACGCCCTTTGTTCCACCAGACAATAAAAACTGATTTTTTTTCCAAAGTCACACACTCTAAAGAAAAGTAGGATGGGATATAGATCATTGAACACAATAAACATCCCTTAACAAAGTTCAAGCGCATCTGCCAGCATTTTTATGGGAAATAAATGTATTGATTATAACCTGCGTTTCCAAGTCTCTTAGCAGACTCGTGTCCGGTAGAGTATCCTCTGAGGGGAAGCAATGCTATTGTCTTTGTAACAGAGCCATGGGTTCCAGACCCTGATTACCCAGAGATCTGCACAACCAGACCAGCCAACCAAATGCCTCCTAGGATCCAGTTTTTATAAAGCAAAGAAGGGGCAGGAGAGGTAGCTTGGAGGTGAAGAACACTGGCTCTTCTTGCCGAGAACTGAGCTTGGTTCCCAGCACCCACATGTAGTTCACAACCATCCAAAATTCAAGAACCAGGGAATCCTCTCCCATCTTCTGACCTCTGTGGGTACCAGGCATGCGTGCACATAGTACACATGCCATACAAGTAAAACACTTCAACATAAAGGGAAAAGTAAACAAGCAATATTTACTATTTATTAAATACCTTATTATTCATGAAATAAATTAAACTTTTAAGAGGATAAAGAGGGAAGAAAGGGGGACAGGGACAGAGGGGAAGAGAGGGACCTGTCAAGTGTTGAGATCTGGGATAGAAAATGGAGGTATCCAGTTCTCCCTCAGTATCCCCAAGGACTGGTCCAAAAATCCCTACATCCTCCCAAGTCCCTCATGGAAAATGGCATAGATTATGGCTCAGATGGGCCAAAGACACCCAGAGAGTAGCCTGAGTCCTCATGTTCTGCCTAAAGCATCCTTAGCCTCCCCACCCCCACCCCAGGCCTTGCAGCTCTGTATGCGTGGGTGCCACTACGATGACCACATATTATGGTGGAGAAATGGGAGAGAGAGAGGTGGAACGGTTTGTGTGTTGTGGCAAGAGGCAGATCTGAAGAAGTGAGGGCCATGAGGAGTGGGTTGATATTGGTGGCCTGCTCACCACCCAAGACTAGGGTGGTGTCTGCGCTGGGCTGCTGCCTAGGGTTATGTTTGGATCTATGGTCCTTTCACAACTGGGTTCTGTATTGATGTCCATGACCCATGTTGCCACCAAGGCCATAGGCATGCCTGGGGTCTGGGCTGCCACCTGTGGTCATTTTGGTGTTTAAGGACCACGCTGCCACCAGGGCCATGTTGATCTGGGTGGTCTGTGCTGCCACCAGGACCATGGTGATGCCCAGGCCCGAGCTGCTACCTAGGGCATGTCTGAGTCCATGTTCCTGCTGCAGCTGGGGTCTGCGATGATGTCCATGGCCTGTGTTAGCACAGGGGATGCAGGCCAAAATCTGAGGGCTGTGTTGAGCTTACTCCCCGCCACTGGCTCTAGAGTACCTGGCCCCTCGCTGGACACTGCAGCAGGAGAGCTGGTTCTGTCCCCACCATGGGGAATCCCCACCCTCCACAACACCTGGAAGAGATGGCCCCAACCCTCACCACAGGTGTGAGAGAGCTGTCCTCAGTGCCATGGACCTAGGAGAGCTAGCTCTGCCCCTCACCTGAGGGGGCAGACCCAGTGGCCTAAAGAGACCGGCTCAGCTACCACCCAGACCCACATTCTGGGCCTTGGGTTGGCCACCCTAAAATTTCCCGAATCTCTAACCTGTGAGAGTGCATGAAGGACTGGCCCTGCAGAATGCTAGCCACACGATCTCCATGACTGGGGCAACAGCAGGACATCTGAGAGGAGTTTCGGTGAGGGTCCAGTGATGACGGTGTACCAGAGGCCTTGAACCAGACCAGGGACTCATTGCAAGGAATGTTTTGCAGGTGAAGCTTGTTGAACAAAAGGTATACTGCTTGACACACCACATCTCCCGATGCCACTAGGATGAATAAAGAGGTGTTGGAAAGCTGGGGAGTGAGGTGGGGATTTTTGTTGGTTGGCTGGTTGATTTGATTTATTTTTAATTAATTTGGGGAGCATGTTGCAAGGATGAGGAGCAAATATGGAGGAACGGAGAGGAGATCAGGACTGGGGTGCATGGTGTAAAACGTCCAAGGATCAGCAAAGAATTATGTTTTAAAAATGAAATGGCCGGCGATTTTGTCTACTTCCCAAATCCAGGAGGATAACTATATGTTTTTCTTTGGGTTCATCTTCTTATTTAGCTTCTTTAGGATCACAAATTATAGACTCAGTGACCTTTAATTATGGCTAGAAACCAATTATGAGTGAGTACATCCCATATTCATCTTTTTGGGTCTGGGTTACCTCACTCAGAATAGTGTTTTCTATTTCCATCCATTTGCATGCAAAATTCAAGAAGTCATTGTTTTTACTGCAGAGTAGTACTCTAATGTGTATATATTCCACACTTTCTTCATCCATTCTTCCATTGAAGGACATCTAGGTTGTTTCCAGGTTCCGGCTATTACAAATAATGCTGCTATGAACATAGCTGAACAAATGCTTTTGTCATATGATAGGGCATCTCTTGGGTATATTCCCAAGAGTGGTATTTCTGGGTCCAGGGATGGGGTGGGATGGGGGTAAGGGGAGATGGGGAGAGAAAAGTGAGAAGAGGAGGATGGGGGGAACTTGGGAAAACAGGATGATTGGGATAAAGGAAGGTTGGATAGGGGAGCAGGGAAGCACATATCTTAAGGGAGTCTTAACTTAAGCACATAAGTTAAGGGAGTCACCTTAGGGTTGGCAAGAGACTTGAACCTAGAGTGGCTCCCAGGTGCCCAAGGCGATGTCCCCAGTTAGTTCCTTGGGCAGCTGAGGATAGGGAACCTGAAATGACCCTATCCTATAGCCATACTGATGAATATCTTGCATATCACCTTAGAACCTTCATGTGGCGATGGATGGAGATAGAGACAGAGACCCACACTGGAGCACCGGACTGAGCTCCCAAGGTCCCAATGAGGAGCAGAAGGAGGGAGAACATGAGCAAGGAAGTCAGGACCGTGAGGGCTGCACCCACAGTGGGCCTGAGCTATTGGGAGCTCACCAAGGCCAGCTGGACTGTGAATGAAAAAGCATGGGATAAAACCGGACTCTCTGAACATGGCGAACAATGAGGGCTGATGAGAAGCCAAGAACAATGGCACGGGGTTTTGATCCTACTTCATGTTCTGGCTTTGTGGGAGCCTAGCCAATTTGGATGTTCACCTTACTAGACCTGGACGGAGAGGGAAGGACCTTGGACTTTCCACAGGGTAGGGAACCCTGACTGCTCTTTGGACTGGAGAGGGAGGGAGAGAGGAGTGGGGGGAGGGAGAGAGGAGTGGGGGGAGGGGGAGAGGGGCGGGAGGAGGGGGAGGGAAATGGGAGGCGGGGAGGAGGCGGAAATTTTTTTTTCTTAATAAAAAAAATGAAATCGCATAGCATTTATATATAACCTGTGCACATTTCCCATTACTGTCTCTGGTTCTCTTGTAATACTTACCATAGATGCCATGTTCATTGTTTTTGCACCATATTGTTTAGGGAGTGATAAGGTTTTTAAAAATCTGTCCATGTGTAATACAGATGCAGTTTTCCTCCCAATATTATCAACCTGTGATTGGTTAAGTCTGCAGAGCTTTAGATACGGAGGGAAAACTGCAGAGAAGCATAGGAGCACCCCAGTGTCCTTGACGTATTCACTGAAGTATCTATGAATACCTTTCTTTACTTCAGAAACGCTATATCTGAAAGATAACTGTGAAACGCAAGCAATCAGTCCCTCAACTTTGACTCACATTCTTTCGCAGGGAAATATGTAGAAATCCATATGGTTAGAAAATGCTCAGGCTTGCTAAATAGTATAAAACTGGTAGCTACACCTACCTGTATAATAGTGGCATGCCCAATATAGGGTCACCAACTGCTTTCTGATTGAGACCTGTTCCACAGCAGCGAACACATACCTGGTTCACAATGTAAACATTGTCAAAAGCCAATAGCTGGAGAAGTCACAGGCCCTGGAGGAAAATGTATTACTGGTGTTTGTGATAAATAGATATGTCTTCATTCTGCCTCAAAAAAAAAAAAAAACCCCATACCTATAGACTAGTGCTGCTCTCAGCCTGAGTCAGGAAACTTCCTTTATGCCGTAGGTGATGTTTAATGAAGATATTTATACCTAGCTGAGTGTGAGAATAAGCCACTATTGAGTGATTGCCCCTAAATGAGAGAGTTTCATCACCTCCTCCAAAGCCTAGGAAACATCATAGCAGAGGGGATAGAGAGATCATAAGAGCCAGAGGATGGAGAGAAACTCCATGAAACACTGCTTCTGGATGTGAGTTGTGGCAGTCATGAATGCACAGCAGAATGACTTCCTGCACAAGACCCTGGTCACACATGAGCATGACACACACAAGGGGTGAAGGGGGACTAGTGGGGAGGAAGGGAATCGGCAGCAAGAATGAGAGTGGATAAGGGAGGGCAATTGGCAGAGGTGAATTTGCTTTTAAAATAATCTTCATGTGTATGGAATTGTTGAATTGTGTAACTACAAAGGAAGAGAATGATGTTTACACGAGTCTCCAGAAACTCCAGAATCTGTGTATGCGCTTAGAATTACTGATGTTCACCCCAATGCCAGTCTTATTCCTCCCATTGGGTATGTTTGAGAGACAGAGGAACGAAAGGGAGGAAGGGAGAATTTTCTATCCTGCCCTTTTGCAGTAGTCATAGCCACATAATTTGCTCTGGACATGACTTTCCAGCCCTTTCCCTGCCACACATGGTAGTATTGGAATGACGTGCTACAGTGAACTCTGAGCGCATGTGGAGCGCAGCTTTCCAGAAAGTTCCATGGGTCCACAGTGGGCTTGGTAAGGCAAAGTCTACCTTTGGTCTCTTACACCGCAGGGCTGATTTGTCACAGCAGCATGGGGGTCATCATCACTGGGACATGATTTTGAAATCATACTCTTATCTGCTTATCCAACTTGTCTTTTGTACACATCTACGATATGCTTGTCAATATTCCAAGAACACAGCCATGGACAGACACAAACTCCCTGATGGCCTGAAGTCACACTACAGCTTTCTTCACCGAACCACACCTGCAGTTCAGCTGGCTTTTCTACTTCACCCCAGTGCTGTGTCGTACTGGACAAACGACATGCTCTGGCTGGGACACCTGCTGGTGCTGTTTTCCCAGTCACCTTCTGTTCTCACATCCAAGAAAGGAAAATTCAGCAGCTACTATCAAATGGCACCCTCCACCCTAATCTTGGTTTCCCCTAATTTTCTTGGGCCTCTTGATTTGGATCACAGGTGTTTTATAGCCGCTTTCAGACACCGCACATGTGAGAACAGGTGGACTGGAATCACGTGGCTCGCGTGGAGAGACAGGTACGAAGCATCCTGTGGGAGAACACAGTCTTGACTGCGCATCTGCAGCATGCTTGAGTTCTAACCTTTTCCATCAGTATCATGGCAGGGCACACACGGCAGCAGAGCAGTTACGCATGCACTTTGGCGTCAGCCCCATAGGATTCAAGAGCTACTCCTGCCGGATACTAGCTCTGTCAACTCTGGAGATGCAGGTGTTGGTTCAGCGGGTATTTGCTGAGTGCTTACTAATTGCCATGTCCTGAAGCGTGAAAACTGAAATGAGTTAAGACAAACACTAGACCTTACTTTCTAATCTATACAGGGCCACTCTTGGGGTTTTGGTCTTTAGCCTCAGATCAACAGATAGACATAGGGAAGCAATGAGAGCAAGATCTATAGATGCCGGTAAGTGAGGGAGATGCGGAAAAGGAAGCTGCCATTCTGAAATGGTAGTGGTACTGGGGAGGGATGCAAAAATCCAGGAGATAGTTATGGAGCCAAGTGGACAGAACTAGGTGGCTGGCTGGCTATGGGGGAGGGGTGTACCAGGCTTTTCCTTTTAGACCACCAACCTGCTCCCAAATCATGACAGAGACTTATTATTACTTCTGAATACTCGGCCTGGCTTAGCTCATTTCTGGCTGGCTAGCTCTTTTATTTCTCTATATCTACCATTTGCCTCAGGGCTTATTACCTTTCTTACTTCTGTATATCTTGCTCTCATTGCTTCCCTATGTCTGTCTGGCTGGAGTCTGCCTGGCTTCTTGTCCCAGATGTGTCCCTCTTCTCCTCCTCCTTCTCTCATTCTTCCTTTCCTCTTTCTAGATTTCTCCTATTTATTCTTTCTGCCTGCCAGCCCCACCTATTCTTTGTCCTGCCTAATTATTGGCCATTCAGCTCTTTATTAGACCAATCAGGTACCTTAGGCAGGCAAGGTGAAACAAATGCAACACCTTTTCATAATTAAACAGACATAGCATAAAAAATGCAACACATCTTTGCCTAGTTAAAATATTTCACAAAAGAGGGGGTGCAAAAATAACTCCCAGTTCCTAATACAGACGAGTGTGCTGGTTTGAATGAAAATGACCTCCGTAGGCTCATATATTTGAATACTAGTACCTAGTTGGTGGAACCATTTGGGGAGGATTAGGGGTGACCCTGTTGAAGGAGGTAGCACTGGGAGTAAGCTTTGCGGTTTCACAAGACCCACACCATTCCCAGTGTGTTCTCTCCCCACTGTTTGTGGATCGAGATGTGCACTCTCAGCTGCTTCTCCAGTCACCTGCTGCCATACCTTTGTTCCACCATCATGGACTCTGATCCTCTGAAACAGGTAGGCTCAACCAAACTCTTAGTCGCCTTGTCCATGTCACCAAGACAAAGAGAGAATGTGGTACCATCAGTGAAGACTGTAGAGAGGCCAGGGGGTGCCACTGGGGCAGGTCCATATTGGGCTCAATTATTTAACTTTACTGAACTACTTTTCTCTCTTCTCCAATGACAGCAGCACCCAGGGAAGAGCTGTGAGAACTACAGGATCACTAGATCCTGAATACCAAATACCAAATACTCCACCAAGTAACTGGCACAGAGAGGATGATGGTGGTGGCTATGTCTCCAGTGGCCAGCCAATTGAGAAGCAGGGACAGAGGTACCTGTTCTCACAGCCCTGTCCACAGTTTGGCCCACCCTTCACCGTTGCCATGGTATTATGCTTCTGTGATTCTTTCAATGTTTGTCTCTGAGTTCGCCTTGGTGTTCCCAAAGGACAGGGACTGGCTCTAATTTTGCTCAACACTGTATTCTCTTGCTTGCCAGGGACCTCATTCATTCCTGTGACCACGCATCCAGGACAGGTGGACAGAGGCAGACAGGCTACCATTTGGTGGATATCGACTCTGCCATGGCAACCACACAACTTCACTGCTAGTAAGCAAGCTGAAATAAATCCTCAGGAAGTTCTTTGGAAATCAATAACAAGTGTAGCATCGTGACACCTAGGATGCGCACACGGGGAAACGGTACTCATATGTGATCCTCCTCTTCTGTCTGACCCAGGTCTTCTGTTACTACTACTCTTGAGAACCTGGGTTTTCAAAATATGCTTTTCTTTTTACCCCCCCCCCATGTGTGTGGGTCACTTGCATTCAGATGTGTAAGTGCAGGTGCACACATGTCATGATGTACATGCGAAGGGTCAAAGGACAACCCCAGGTGTCGGTCATTGCCTTCCACTTTGAAGTCGGGTCTCGTTTGCCTCTATGTGAACCAGGTTAGCTGGCCCTTGAGCTTTCAGGGATCCTCCCATCAGTCTCCTGGCTCTGCTATGCATCTTTAAGAGCACGGGATAAAGGTGTGTACTATCACAGAGGCCAGGTGGGGTCTGGAGATGTGCACTGAAGTCTTCACACTTACATGGCGAGGGTTTTACCCACTGAGCATCTCCCCAGCCCCTAAAGTTCCCCAGTCTTAATTTTTTGAGACTAGAGAAAGAGGTAGGAAGATGGAGAAATGAAACTCACATTTTGTTTAAATCACCGAACCGTTGGTCTCCACTATCTCACTCGGAGAACTCTGATGTGCTCGGGCGTTCATCTATCAACAAAACCATGTGATTTAGTGTGGATGAGCCTGCTGGATGTTTTCCTGCAGTTATTCCTGTGGCATTTTATTGAACACTTACTATTTATTTTGTCTTGTGCAGCATCTTATGTCTGAACAGGTTTTAAATGCTTCAAATGCTGAAGCCCGCTCCTACTAAGACATAACTGTATTTGTTACTAAGTGTGTGCGGTTAATTGACTGCTGCCTGTCTCTGACAAACACGGAAACCGCTGAGGAAGAAAAGGGGAAATGGGAAGAGAGCTCATGCTGGGATGGTTCCTTTTTAATAATGGCACTATCTCAGCAAGTTAAAGCTGGGAAATGCCCTTGGCTCGCTGGAGTTTTACATAGTGATCGCTTTCCACACGGCAGCCCTAGGCGGCTATCAGTTCCACATCAGCTACCTATGAACCCTGATTCTGGCTCACAAGGTAAGGTATGCCCTCCTGGATAGCTGTTGTATATATCACACACTTTCCCTCCTTGCTGACACTTGGTTGACCCAGACACAACTGTTTCCTGGAATGCTAGGGACTGATAAATAGCAAAGGGCAGGCGATGAAGAAGATACTGCAGCAAAGAGACCTTGGCAGTGGAATCGGAATGGCAGGACACACTTCTCTGCTGCTAATTCTCGCTAGGCCAGCATCCATGAGGTCTCAAGAGGAGGCAGACGTCAACATTTCTCCAGTTCTAGACTAGTTCTTTCCCGAGCTTACGTCTCAAGCATTTGACTAGCAGGAGAGATGAATGTACTGACTGACTTGAGAGAGGTACCAGCTGGAAGCAAAGGAGAAAGTAAATAGGAGTTTCACCACCATCCAAGGCAGGGCATTTGCCAGGAAGACCTTGACTCAATGACCTTGGGGCTCCACCAGGGCCCTGCCCCGTCTCATCGCGGGACTTCTATTTCCTCCATGTTCCCAGACACCTTGACCCAGTCAACATAAACAATAGCAGGAAAACCCAGAGTAATGGAACCTTACCTTAAGTTCCAGTTTCCAGAGAAAACACATAAAGGTCAAACCTGTTTCCATGGTGAGATCCACAGCCCGAGAGCCTTCGAGGGAAACTCCAGTTTGGGTCTTTTTCTATTCATAAGCACACACACACACACACACACACTGGGGTTCTCAAGAGCAAAAAACCCAACAGGATATATGTAATTTTACAAATTGGGAATGTGGTCAGCTGGCTCACCACAGCAGAGGTTGTGCGGATTCACAGTGACTGCAGGTTGGAAGCTGGGCGCCTTAGAACAAGGGAGAGCAAGGCTGGAGCCCCAGTTGAGGCTGGAGGCCTGGGAGCTCCGGGGGAAGCTGCTGGTGAGGGTCCATGTTCAAAGACTGAGGAAATGTGGAACCTGGCGCAGAGGCCCAGCGGCAGCCCTAAGCACACCTCTGGGGAGGAATGACTTGTACATGTGTGCTTCTGCCCCTTCGGGCTCTTTGTTTCATCTCAGCAGCAAGCATGTTCAGAACACTGCCCTGTGTCCCATGGAAATACCTAAAAATGCACGTTTCCAATTCTCTAGGCATTTCTCAGTCCAATCAACCACCACGGGGGGCAAGAAAGGATAGTATACTTCTTCATTCTGAGCTCTTTCGCTTCACTTTATTGCTGCATGGTCTTATGTAGCCCAGACTGGTGTTGAACTCACATTCCTCCTAACTCCACCACCTGTATACTAAGATTATACACGTGGCCTCACCACACCTGGCTTCTTTTTATTCATTCAGTATCCTGACTCTGATGTTATCAATTGTGAGTGTATGTCATCTTGGATCACTGAAACCACTTTAGCGTAACCTATCATAGTGCACTGTATGTGCCAATCATTGTAAGATGCATGGTGTTTGAATGATAAAGAATGTGGAGTTAAATGTTTCTAGTTAATGCTTCCTTCATTTTCTTACTGCATAACTTTTAGAAAATCAGGCCAGGTATCGTGGTTTACACCTATAATCCCAACTTTGGATAGTAATGGAGAAAAGAGGAGAAAGCTCACTATAAGTTCAAGGCCAACCTTGCCTATGTAGTAAGCTTTAGGTGAGCCAGGGCTATACAAAAAGACCCTGTCTCAGAAAACAAAACAGCTATAATACAAAGTAATAACTAATGTATTTGAGGGAGTTTTCACACACAAGGGCATCTCGCTTGTTCTATGAAGAATATACATTTAAAGTCGATGTATGTGTTTGTCTTTAGCTGGGCATACAGGAAAGAATACAGGTGACCAAACAATAAAGAAATTATAAAATAGAAAGATGTATAAAGAATACTGTGGATCCTATCTGACAGCAAATTAAAGAGGTCCCATCAGTATGTCCAAGATAACATGCAGGCAAATAACCCCAAAATTCACTGCACAGATTTGATGACTCTTGCTCTCAAATAAATAAATCTTCAAAGTGATCCCTGTAGGTTTGCAATCTAGAAGGCATACATTTCAGTAATACTAATGAACAAGATCAGTGTATCGTAAAGGCTGGATGACGCTGGTCTTGAGAATGAAGGCACATACTGTTTCTGAGGACCACAAGCCAGAGTCCAGTAAGTGAAAGGCACTGAAAGCCACGGCAAAGCAAAACGAACTCATTATAACAAAGGCTTTGCTCCAAGGCCTGTGACTCATGATTGAATTTAGATGAATCAGCCAGCCAGGCTCTATGCAAGCAAAAGTCAGCCAAAAAATGCAGAATCTTGCTCCTTCCGTTAGTCTAAGTCTTGATTGGATAAATTATACTGACATTTGAGGAGGATATGAAAATAAATATGGTCATACTAGAGGGGAATTTTAAATATGAAAATAGAAATGTGTCTAATTTTTTTCTTTGCAGGTGTATGTGTATGGTGTGTACATTCTCATGTGTGCACACGTTGTACGGGTCACATTTACATGTGGGTGCTGAGTATCTAAGTTAGTTATTCCAAGGGGGCAGCTATCACTCAGATCTTTTGTGGAATGCATCTTCTGAGCTAGTTTTAGAGTCCATAGGATAACCTTAGAAAGAACAAATCTTTAAGAAACTTTACAGTGTTCCATGCCATCAACTGTACTATCCATGAGAGTTCTAAGTAGACTTTAAGATCAAGAGTCCAAAGATACCAAAAGTTGAGTAAGTGATCAAAATTTATAATTAGACAGTAAAAAGTGTGTTGTGTAGCTAAATTGTCCAGAATGCCTTCCCTCCTGAAGGCATGTTCATGCTAAAAAACAAAAACAAAACAAACAAACAAAAAAAACACTTTCATTTATTCTATTTGTGTGGATTGAACTCAGGGCCCTAATGCAAGCTACACAGGTAGAACACCTTGCAGGCTTTTAAAATATTTATAATATCTAATACAATATAAATATTATGTAAATTAATTAAATAGCAGTATTTTTATTGATAAAATAAGAAAAATACACATGTTCAGTTCATACACAGTTTCTCCTCCCTGCCTCCTCTTTCCCTCTGTACCCTTCCGTCCCCAGTAATCCCCCTTCCCTTTTCATATCTCCAACATTCTGCTGTCTTCTTCACACTGCTACTTAGACTCACATACCCCATGTAAGACTTAGGAAGTAAATAAAACCCGTTTCCTCTCCAAAGTTGTAACTAACAATTGCCAGGGGGAGGAGACTCTCCCTGCAGCAATTGCAGCTTTTATGAGTCCTTATGTGTGATGGGCTTTCAGTGATGCTCTCTGTTGACTGACCACTCCTGGAGGAAACCCCAACAACCTCCCTGGTTCACTGAGTCAGACATGGGGACAACTGTTTCTTCAGTTTATCCTCAGTGTGCTTTCTGTGGGGAACAGACATTCATTTCCATCTCTGCAGTAAGGTATAACTGTCAAGGAGGGAAATTTGAACCTCCCAACTATTCTAACCAATAGTATAATACAGCCATGTGTAGAGAGTGCTCCCAACTCACTTCTTCGAGGGTAGTGTGCATGTAACTGAGTAAGCAAAACAACAACAAAAAGCAGAATTACTAAAAACTGTACTATTAACAAGCACTAAAAGTCTTCCAAAAATATATCTTCCACTGTTTTACTGAGCTCCTTAAAATTCAGACTATTTGTTACCTGAAAGACCAACAGTTGCAATGATGCCCTATGCTTTATGCAAAAGCAACATTTAGAACCACTGACATATCTTAGGATGAAATTATCTGCCATATAAGTTTTCAGACTCGAAAGGCACACAGAGAGAAGACATACCTGTTGTCAGAGAGAACTGGCACCCGGGGAGACTTGGAAGCTACCTTTTAATCTCTGAACTGAACAATACTCCTCCTCTCCTGGGACTACAAGTCCACCTTAAACAATGAGACAGACACGGCTGTGTGGTCCAAGCATTGGTGATTTTTATTAAGAATAACTTTGGTTCTAAGAATTCCACCCTTGATTCTGTAATACTTTCCATTAAAAAAACAATTATACAAGAGCAAATACAAAAAATATTAAATTATGAAAACAAATCCATTAAGGCTCCCTTTATATATATTATGTACACTCAAACAGGTCAAGATTCTCAGAGTAGAAGAATAAAGTCGACTGTTATAGCTTAGAAAGCAAACTACTTTACCAGCAGGAGACTACAAAACACAGATCTATTTTAAGAAAACTACAGAGTGGAAAAATGGAGCCTTTTCCCCCGCTAAAAGTGGCTCAAAGCACAACACTGCTCAGATGTTGACAAGTCCTCGGGGTTTGGACTACACAGTGTTAGGAGCAAGGAAAGAGCGATGGCGTTTTAAAATGCAGACTCTGACAAGCCTCACTACCTGTATGCCCCAGGACCCAGCAGAAGCCATCACTTCGTGCTATTTACAATTCCTCTTTTGGCCAGACCCTGTAGCACTAACCACCAAGGAAGATCACAGGTCTGAGTGCAACCAGGAAAGAAATGTGTTTGTGAATGAGTCCCTTGGGTTTAGAAACAGAATCGGCCCTACTCCTAATGAGCTGGTGATGGCCCTCGAAGATCCTATCACACAGTGGAACTGTTCTCAGGATACACATTGCAAGAGCTAACTTCCAGTTAGATAAAAAGGACTGAGCCGGTCCCAATTTTTCACCCTAACATCTGACATCATTACTCCACACACACAAAGAAAGAATAATCAATGTGCATTGGAGATTTTTTTTTTCCAACAATCAGGAATGAACTTTCTTTTATCAAAAAGAAGGATGACGAAGTTGTCATCCAGTCTTCAAAAGGCAAACAATTTTATCTTCAGCATCTCATATTTTATTTAGATAACACTTGCTGATAAGACTAAGAATCCATTTTCACTGTAATCAACTCTCAAGTTTCTCTACCTAGCAGTGAATTATCACCCATCTATTTCTTAATCAAACTTGGATGGAGCTTGGGCCTGTTAACTACCAAACTGGGTGCTCCCAGTGAAAGCCAGCGTCTAGTGTGCCAATCAAGGATTCCAGAGCACTACACCCAGCATTCTGTGCATCATGAAAGTTCGGAAATAGAAGTCTTCAGTGTAGAAATTACTGGCTAAATCATTTCTAGGGAGAAGCACTAAATACAAAAAAAAAAAATCCCATGCCTGCAGTATAAAATATATTTTGCATGGGAACTTTCATATTATTTCTAACTTAGATGTCTCTTTGAACAGCATGCTAGCCAGCATGAGGAAACTGAGCAGCTCTGCCCGGCCCCTCAGCTTTTCCTGAGAGATGAAGCACAGTAGTCAAGACCATCCCTACCAACAGCATCATGCTGAGAGAGCACAGAACAGTCGTTCTTCACAACAAACAGAGGGGGAAAGAAACACGTGATCACTCATGAGGAATGTTTAAAGCTAAGACTCAAAGACACTCAAAATGTAAAAAGTATAAAGTCTTCCACTAAAACCTCCTAGAAATGGATCTCTATTTGTATCACATTCAGTATCTAATGGCCTCGTCACTCAGTCCTCATGGACAACCCTCTCTACTGCTCTCAGGAGAACTCAAAAGATACGGCCTCACTATGGGACACAGAGGCTGAGTTACACACTCTAGTTCAATCCCCCAAAGAACTAAGGAATTGCTTCATCTAAAAAGACAGGTTGAGCAAGAAATCATAAACTAAAACTGGAGAAAGCCTACGGTCATCCAAACAATAAAGGAACAGTCACAATGTGCCTTCTTGCAAGTGGAAAGGCAGCATGTGGCATATCAGACTGAGAACCTAAAGAAAGTATACCAAGTTCGTGATGGGCGTTGACATGTCAAAACTTCTTATCCTATTTCTGAATTTCACTGTCAACCAAGGAAACAGGTATAATTAAACATAAATGTTAAAGACTAACATCTTCCATTCTTAATTTGTATTGTGAGGGGGGTATACATTAAACAAGAAAATTCTGGGTTCTCAAAATGAAATACAAATATTCGACATGACAGATGAAAAGCATTTTGATGCAATCAAACTGATCTCACAGTTAACCAAAGGAAGGATTCTACACAATTTCTTTAGTTTTGAAAAGAACAAGGCTCTGTGTCCCACTAAACTTGGAATGGAAAAAAAGCTGAGTAGCGCAACCTCAAGTGTTATTCCAGTGTCCACTTTCTAGTTCGCTCGCTTTTGTGTTTTGCTTTGTCTAAAGTCTCTAACCACAGGTGCCTGATAACACATGTGCTATGTGCTGGTCAATGTCGTTCATTTGGCGAGTGGGAATAGCAACCGTCAAAGACGATTCATCTAGCATAATACGATGGCAAATCAAACCCGATCCTTTTTGATAGTCAAAATTCTCAGCTGTCTGGGTTCTCTTCCTCAGGACTTTGGCCCAAGACGAGCGCTGAGAGGTACCTAGACATGGCTCCTACAGCGATGGTGGGGACACGCCAGGTCACAGGCAGCCTGGGCCTAGGACTCTTGGGCCTGGGCCACCTCCTGGCCTGTTCTCCTGAGATTGCCTTTCACCTTCACAAACTCCGGGGCGTTTTCTTGTTCTTCTTGCAATTTCTGCTTCTCCAGTTCAAGCTAAATACATTAAAAAAAAATTATATACTGGGAGGTTTTTAAAAGAATCCCAACTTTCAGGAAAAATATCTATGTATATGTGTGTGTGTATATATATATATTTGAACCAATGCTGGTCAGCGTGATTGGTCTACTTAGCTGGCTTGGTCTAGGATCCCTTGTCTACTTGCAAGTCCTGGAATTCCTGGGTGGCTGCCACAACACATCCACCCCACACTTACATAGATTCTGGGATCTGAATTCAGTTCCTGTTGCCAGCCAGTGCTTTGGGCACTGAACATTCTTCCCACCCCTCTGGTTTGCTTTGGCCTCTAGTGACTCTTTTAGGTTTCTAACAGAAACTGAGTGTCTGCCTTCAATGGGATTTATGCCTTCCACTGTATTTGCTCCTTGTTTTTCTCTCAGGGTACACACATGCACATCTGGCCTGCTGGAATTCTGCTTGCCCGGAGTCCAACAACCTAAATCCTCAGAGCTAGACTGTTTTCATCCAAGCTTTACCTGCTCCAACTTCTGCTGCCGCTTTAACAGTTCTATTTCCAGATCGGATTTTTTCTTCTGTGCTTCTTCCTCCTTCAGCTTTATCACTTGGTCCCGTTTTCTCCTCTCCATCACCTTCTGCAATTCTGGTTTATTCTGAGGGGCAAGACCCCTACCAAAAAAAAAAGAGAAGGAGGAGGAGGAGGAGGAGGAGGAGGAGGAGGAGGAGGAAGGAAGGAAGGAAGGAAGGAAGGAAGGAAGGAAGGAAGGAAGGAAGGAAGGAAAAAACTGTTAGCTTAATCTTTCAGGAAAAAAAAACGTAGACACAGCCACACAAGGCACAACAAACCAGTCTATATTTCACACTTCCTAGAAAACCACACACACACACACACACACACACACACACACACACACACACACACACACCAGTCTGGCATCTCTCTTACCTAGATTTTTTTTTTTTTAATCACAACAAAAATTTTGAAGTTGTTTAGAGAATGAGGATTTGGTATATTCCACCTCTGATAATAAAGGATACACTGTTAAAATAACATACATATCTCTTTTTTCCCTATCTTCACTAGCAGGTGAAACTGCTGTACATTCTAATGAAAGGAGGGAGATTACTTTTATTATTTTATGGTCTATTTCACAATTACCAAGAATGAACAGGAACAAAACTGCACACAGGGTGTCAAGGAAATTAAATCATTAATCAGCATAATCAAAGTCCATTTGAGTTCCGAGTATCACCTAACCAGGTGGGTGTGAAGGCATACTGTAATTTCAGCATACGGAGAGGTCAGAGCAGGATACTAGCCTGGGTTACATAATAAACGCTGTTTCAAAAAAAATCCAAAAGTATCATGAAGGAAAATGAATTAAGACTTCCTCAGTTTTGTGAATAATAAGGTCTCAATATGAAACTATAGACAAAATTAAATTTTAGGACTAAGAATTTAATTATATGAATAATTTAAATTGCAGACATCTCCCTATATTTCACTGGGAAAAATAACTCCAATTATTAATAAATTTTTTCTGGGTTATACCAAAGTTGCTGAGCAAACGTTGATGTATGATTAAGCTGATATCCACTGCAATACAGAAATGGGCTTAGTATGTTACTCATTTTCTGCTCAAAAACTTTACAAAATGGAGATGGTAAGATAAAATATTTAGTGACAAAAAATATTAGAAAAAAATGATCCTTTTGTGATAACAGTCAAGAACACATATACATATACATATATATATATATCTTAAATTTTACACCAGCACATCATTTAACTTCCTTATTTTTTTCATTTTTTAAATATTTTTTCATTTAACTTCCTATGTCGATGAGAAAGTGAAGAACTTGCTAAATCCCCAGAACAGACTTCAGACTTGATGTCAAGACTAAAATTTGCCTCTCTGAAGTTTGGAAATCAACCCTTCAGCCCTAGAAAGGAAACGGTAGGCTCTCCTCATGAGCTCTGACAGCTATACAAACAAGAATGGCCAACCCCGTCAAGACTGACCAGTGATCAAGGACTGACCAGAGACCAAGTTCCTGGTGGGCAAGTCTACCTAAGACCAAGCAGTTCCCACACAGAGCAACCTATGACTGTTACAGTGAGCAGAGCCGATTGTTTAGTGTGTGCTCAAGCACGTGTGCATGTGCACGTGTGCATGTGAGGGCGGGTGCCCAAGGAGAGCCAGCACACAACATCTCCTGCAGCTGGAGTTACATCAATGCCTGACAGGAGTGCTGAGATCCAAACTTAGGGCCTCTAGAAGAGCAGCAAGTGCTCTTAACTGCCGGACCTCCAGTCCCAAGCACAGCCAGTCTTTAAAATTAAGACTAGTATTTTATGCCAAAAGGTCATGAAATACATCAATTGTCATAGAATTAAAAGTTGAATGCATGTCCCAGACTCTCCCCTTTAAGCAAACTGTAAAAGCATCATTTATGGTGTATTCTTGTGGTAGGTATTGCAGTTTGGATCTGAATCCCAATACATTCTCAGGATTGGATTAAATCCTATGTTTATTTCATTCTTATTATGTGATGTTGAGATTTAAAAATTTCAGATGCTGATTATGAAGATACTGAGCAAGCTTTTGCATCAATGGATACTGAGAAGGAAGATTAAATGACAATGACGTCCTCTATATCTACATAAAATATTTGCAATATTTTAAGCCATCAAGTTTGTGATAATTTATTACTGGGAAAACAAACTAATACATATAAATTATTTTAATTTAAAAAGGGAGATTGGGAGGCTTTAAAATTTTTTATTACAGTGGGTGGAACAAGCCCTCATAAACCTGACTTCCTTGCTCATATTCTCCCTCCTTCTGCTCTCAATTGGACCTTGGGAGCTCAGTCCCAATGTAGGGATGACCTCTGATGTAGGTCGCTGTCTCTATCTCCATCCGTAGCTGGACGAAGGTTCTATGGTGATATTCAAGATAGTCATCAGTCTGACTACAGGACAAGGCCAGTTCAGGCACCCTCTCCTCTACTGCCCAAGGACCTAGCTGGGGACATCCCCGTGGATACCTGGGAACCCCTCTAGAGCCAAGCCTCTTGCCAACCCTAAAATGGCTCCTTAAATAAGATATCTTCTTCCCTGCTCCCATATCTGCCCTTCCTCTATCTCAACCATCCCACTCCCCCAAACTCTTCCCAATCCTCTCCTGATCTAATGGGAGCTCACCAAAGCCAGCTGGACTGGGACTGAACGAGCATGTGATCAAACCGGACTCTCTGTGATGGAGGAAGGTCATTGGTTAAGTAATAAAGGAACTGCTTGGCCCCATAGGTTAAAACATAGGTGGGAGGAGTAAACAGAACAGAATGCTGGGAGGAAGAGGAAGTGAGCTGAGAGGCCATGCTCCCCTCTCCCAGGCAGACGTAAGCGATGAAGCAAGCTGCCAGGTCAGACAGGCTGAATCTTTCCCGGTAAGACCGGTGCTACACAGTTTATTAGAGATGGGTTGATCGGGATATCAGAATTAGCCAGTAAGGGCTAGAGCTAATGGGCCAAGCAGTGTTTAAATGAATTCAGTTTGTGTGTTGTTATTTCAGGGCATAAGCTAGCAGGCAGCAGGGGTGCTGGGGACGCAGCCCCGCCGCTCCTATTACAACATCTCTGAATGTGGCTGACAATGGGGGCTGACTGAGAAGCCAATGATAATGGCACTGGGATTTATCTCTACTGCATGTACTGGCTTTTTGGGATCCTAGTCTGTCTGGATGCACACCTTCCTAGGCCTGGAGGGAGGGAGGAGGGCCTTGGACTTCCCACAGGGCATAATACCCTGCCCTCTCTTAGGACTGGAGGGGGAGGGAGGAGGGCTAGTGGGGGAGCAAGAGGGGGATGGGAGGAGGGGAGGAAGTGGAAATTTTGAATGGTATTATTTATAAAGCAATAAAAATTTAAAAATCATTACATATACTTGTTTGTTTTTCTGTATGTGTGTGTGTGTGTGTGCTCAAACATGCCACAGTATGCACAACTTGCTGGAGTCCCCTTTCTCCTGCTGTGTGTGTGCATCGAGGACTAACTTGGGTCCTCAGGCTTGACAGCAAGCATCTTTCCCCACTGAGCCAGCTCACTGACCCTGTGAGGCATTTTAAAGGCAGTTCTCCACCCCAGTGCAGCCTCCCTACCAGCCCCTACCAGATGACTCCTGCCCCAGGAACTCTCTACAGGCACTTCTCTCCTTCTGGGTCATGGGATTGGGATTTTGTTGGTTTTGGCGCCAGCACAAGCAAGCCAGCTGCTGGTATAAAATTCCAAAAGAAAAAAGTGGGGGAGGGGTCACTGAGTTAAACTCTAAGAAGCATTTTAGATGAAAAGTTAATGAAGTTTGTGAAAATGAAGATAAAGCCATAGTTCATCCTAATTTTACCGAATACACATTTTCTAGATTACAGGTTACAAACTACTCTGCCAAAATATTATTAGCGACCTGGATGCTAAGTATAGGACTCAGAGCAACCAGACCTGCCTGTCTCTCTTTTTTTTTAAATATTATTCTTTGTTGTTTCTTTGGGAATTTTATACCATGCACCCCAATCCCACTCACCTCCCAGTCCTTCCATACTCACCCATCTCACCCCTGCAGCATGTTCCCCCAAATTAATTAATAACAAAACAAACAAGCAAACAAACCACCTCATTCCTCCATCTTTCCATCGCCTCTTCATTCATCCCACTGGCATGGGGAACTGTGGTGTGTCATGCACTATACACTTTCCAATCAGCCCCACCCGCAAGTGTTCATTGCAATGAGTCACTGGTCTGGTTCAAGTCCTCTGACACACCATCATCACTGAACCCTCACCGAAACTCCTCTCAGATATCCTGTGGCTATCGTTCTGCAGGGCTAGTTTCTTCACATGTTCCAGCATGTCCTACATGGGGTAGATGATATGGTGGGCCAACCCAAGGCCCAGGATGTGGGTCTGGATGGTAGCTGAGCTGGTCGGTCTGGGCCACTGGAAGTGCTCCCTCAGGTAAGGGGCAGAGGCAGTTCTCCTAGCTCCATGCCATAGGGCCAGCTCTCCCAGTCCCATGGTAAGGGATGGGGTCAGCTCTCCAACGGAGGGTGGGGCCAGTCCTCATGCTGCAGTAGGGTCAGTGAGGAGCAGGGCAGCTCAGCACAGCCCTCGGAGTTCAACATGCATGGTTCCTATGATCTCCTGTAGTAACATGGGCCATGGACATCATCACAGACCCCAGCTGCAGCAGGAGCACAGGCTCAGACATGGCCCTTGGCAGTAGTTCAGGCCTGGATGTAACCATGGCCCTGGTGGCAGCACAGGCCACCCAAATCAGTATGGCTCCAGCAGCAGCAAGGCCCTAAGACACCAACATGGTCTCAGGTGGCTGTCTAGACCCTGAGCAAAGACCCTGGTGGCCACAGGAGTTACGGACATCTGATGATGTTACAGACTTGCTGATGCTGGGCCACAGATCCAGACATGGTCCATGGCAACAGCCTGCACTGCCATCCAGATCAGCATGGCCCTCAGACGTAACATAGCCACAGGCTGCAGCCCAGACCTCCAGCATCCATGTGGCCTTTGGTGGTACAGAGCCTGCTGTGGTAGGACCATGGACCCAGACATGGTCCTTGGTAGCAGTGCATGTCACCCAAGTTGCCATAGCCCCATGGCAGCATGACCCTCAGGCACCAACAAAGCCCCAGGTTGCGGCCCAGACCTATGACACTGGCATAGCCTTCAATGGTATCATGAGCCCTGGACAGCAACACAGCCCCTGGCTGTGAGAAAGCCATGACCCAGACATGGCTCTCAGCAGCAGTCCTGGCCCACCTGACACCATGACCTCAAATGATAGCACAGGCCACCAAAATCAGCATGGCCCCAGTGGCAGCATGGCCCTTGGGTACCAACATGGCCACCAGGTCCTGTGGCCTAGACCTGGACATCAGTGTGACCTTCGATAGCAGCGCAATGTGGAAAGGGCTTTGAGTTTCGAGAGAAACGGTACGATCATAGTTCACTGTTTAATCTGAACTGCCTTGAGATACTGGCCAAGCTGCCTCTCTTGAGATTTGTCATCTATATAGTGAAGAAAAAGAAAGCCTTTAATAGAAAATTGATTAATAATAATATCCATTAAAATAAGTACATATGAGTGATAAAATGGACCCCATCCACCTTCCTTATTCATGTGGCACCATCACACATGCACACTGCTGATTCCTTGAAAGATTCTGACGGCTGAAAGTGCATTTAATAGTTTGGGAGGGGCGTTTTTCAAATTAAAAAAAAAAAAAGAATGTATTTCGCCTTCTGTTGAAGATACAGCAGGTTTTTCAATGTAAAAATCTTACATTATTAGGCAATACATAACTGGTTTTAGGATAAAAACTTGTTTATTAGCTTTTATTTGTCTTCTATATCATATATTCTTTACCATGGATTTTTTAATTTCTAAATTTTAGTGCCAAATAATGGCTTGATATATGTAACACATATGTTCTGTTTGGTTCATGGGTAACCAGTTTTGATTACTGGCTCACAATGTGATGAAAGTCTGTTCTCAATACAAATATTTTACCTTATCCATTCCATGTGAATTAGAGAAACTCAGAAAGCCCAACTAAGGGCTAAGGACTCTCTCAAGATTACAAAAGGGGTTTGGAATAAAAGGGGAGAGAAATAAAAGATTCCAGCTGTTTATAGAGATTAAGCCACTACTATAAATTAGAAAAAGAGGCAAGCAAATGAGAGGAATCAGGCAACTAATGTAAGTCAAACATGGGAGACTTGATCTTTGCATAGCTACACACTTTAATCCTCCAAATTAGCCTGAGTTGAACTTGTTTTGAGCATCTTTCTTTGGAGCTACTTGTAGATCTTTTCATGAAGGCTTATCAGAGTGATAGGGATGAGTAACCTACAATCTCACAGATCTGACAACAATCTTATGTAAAGCTTACTCATTCTTCAATAAAGTGACCCTGCATCTTTAACTATCCCTGCGCACTGGTCTATTCTAACGCCACTTAAAAAGCAGAGGAGCTTGGCTGGAAAGATGACTCAGTGGGTAGATGGACTGCTATGTAGGCATTAAGTACTTGAGTTTGAATTCCCCAGAACTCACAATAAAAAAAAAAAAATCCCGTCGCAATAGCAAGCACCTGTAACCCCAGTTCTAGGATGTGGAGAGATGTGGAGACAGAAGGGTCCTGAGAGCTTGCTGGCTAGCCCATCCACCAACCAGACAGCTCCACATTGAGTGAGACACCTTGTTTAAAGCAGGAAAAGGTGGGAAAGCCCTGATGTCAACCTCATCTCTACACATGCCTTCCCACACACTACACATAACACGCAATAATAAGTAAACAAACATAGCAGGATCCAGTCCCAGAATCCAGAGGCATTCAGGCCGACATGGAAGTAACAAACAGTCTGCAAAGGAAGACTAGAGGTATTGTGCTTCCTTTCTAAAAATTCAAGGGAAAGAGGAAAACGATGTAAAACTACATAAAAGAAACCAATAAAGACACGAAGAAGAATATTCTTATCTGTCAAGTCTAGGAAGTCTCCGCAACTAGGGAACACTAGCACAGGCAGGATGTAAATCTGATTCCTACACTTTCCAAAATGTCAGAGATTTAAAATCATAAAACATTTCTCTTCTGCTTAGGACACTCTCTCCCACCCTTAACCCAGCCTCTTCCACCCACGTTTGAAAATAGCATGCGTGGGCTCAGCAAGTGAAGGCACTTGCTGCCACGTTCTACACCAAGTTCGATCACTAGGACCCACATGGTGGAAGGAGAGGTGTCTCCACGTTGTCCTCCACATGCACGAACACAAGCACAAAGAAAACAAATAATAATGCTCCTTAAAATATGCACATATTTGGAAAGGGACAGTGGCAGCCACACCTGCAGAAGCTTTGTGGAGAGCCAGCTCTGGGATATTCATTAAAAGGATGCCTTTAATATGGCAGACAAGCAAACAATCCCTTGAAGCCTTTGTAAACACAATTAAAATAAAACCTGGTTACCTTGAAAATTCTTGGGGGAAAACAATGCTCAGGACACTGTCATACCTTTTCTGATTCATAAGGAGCTCTCTGTGGAGGTCTTGATGTTTTCGGGATGTTTTGACAGGGTTGATTAGTTTCTGGGGCCTAATTAGTTCAGGATTGTCATCCTCTATGTAGTCTGGCTCAGCCATGATGTTTCTTGGATTGAGATAGAAGTCTTTGGGGTCAGTGTCCTCAAGCGGGCTGTCTGAAACACAAAGAGAAGGTACATTTATTTGATGCTCAGGCCCTAGGAGCTGTGCCCAGTCTGTCATACTAGGACATGCTGTCCTCCGGTGTCTATTTCAGGGACATCATCAATTAAGCCTAAGGATTAGAAAGCAACAGGGCAAAACAAAACCTCACTCCTCTCCATGCCAATCACACCGAGCTCCAGTCACAGAAGACACTTTCTGCCCCCACATCGCAAGGCAAGCTCACAAGAAACACTTGGGTACCAGCTCTTTCCTCAACCTCAGCAAATGAATCTGCACTACCCGAGCCTGCACGGAGACAAAGCTTCTAGCACTCACATGGCTAACAGGCAGCCTGTTCCCTTCCATCCACTCATCTATTCTCCGGGCTAGGACTGAGGGAGGGCTAAGGAAGGGAAGGCAGGTGACCTTGCAGCAAGATCCCTTTGGGTACATATAGAGAACACGTCTCTGGAGTACAGAGAACAACATGCTGGCATCCTTGAGCAGCGACACTGAACCCCTTGTCTGAGGCTTCCTCCCTGGCTCTCTCCAGGCCTTGCTGGAGCTGTCCACTCTATGGCTCCAGTGTTTGTACCCCCTTCATGGAGAGGCATCTGTCTCTCCTTTCTTAGACACCTGTAACTATGCAGGGCTGTGTGTAACATGCAGTGGGTGTTGTGACTACTATTTCATGACAGAAGACAAATCCCACTGGGGGCTGGAGCAAGAGGACCAGGACTGGCTACACAGCAGAAGCCAGGCCTGGGCTGGCATCAGTAAAAGCCTGCCATGCATGCCAAATACATTCCTTGGTGCTGACCCCATCCTTGCTCCCTGCCCTCAGAATAAACCAGATGAATATTTCATAATAATTAACAGGAGATTTGTGCTTGCCTGTCCCAGTTCAGTGACTTTGATTTTCAAACTCAAAATCAGATAAGGACCGGGCTACAACTGAGTATCCCAACCTTACCTTCTCTGGAAAGCACACGGTGATAACTACTAACTCCAGTTATTACTACTTACCACTGGGTCAGAGAACAGCGAATGTATGGGAAGAAGAGCCACACCTGAATGGTTCATATCCAGCACTACCGCCTTCCTGACATACACACCACGACACAATCCAGACACAGGGTAATCTCAGGTTTCTGTCCATTCTCTGCAAGGACAAGGGCCACCTCTCCTCCAGTTCTAATCCCCAGCCCCTCAGGCACATGGAAGATGGTGAACTAACACTGAATATATGGAAATTTGTACTACAGAGAATGAAAAGGGCTCCTCCATGAACGAGCTCTTAGTTAGTCCAATGTCAGCTTCTACCTTTACTTCTGCCATGAAGCCACCCAGCACAGATGGTTAAGGGAGGGGTGGGCTAAGTGGAGGTGGAGAGAGGAGAGAATGCAGGCATCTATCCACAGACTCCAGGGCAGACACTGGGGAAGAGCAAACGTACTCAGCGACAATCAAAGCAGGAGTCTGAGTTTCAGAGCTCGTCTCCCTGACACCGCACTGTCACCAGTGGGCTAGGTACTAAGCACCAAAGCCAAAACTAGGCAAAGTGACAGCCAGCGACCACCAGCGCCTCAGGAGCAGCACATGCAGGTACAGGGCCACATCCCACTCCAATGGCCCTAGAAACGAAAGACTCAGGCTCTTCGACAGAGGAACAAAACTTAATGTCTTGTTAGTGCTAATACTGCTAGTGACATACAGCTAAAAACAAATTGCAAGTCCATTACTCTCAAAACCTAGGCATGCCAAACTGCAACACCCAATGTTTGCTTAAGGCAAGTGCTGTAAAAAGATCCAAAAATTAACATGAAAATAAACATATTAGACACCCATAGAATAAGTCAACTAAAATAGGAAGTTAACTATAGCTGCATCAATTTAAATATGTGAGGTAACACTGCATTTACTATTAAGGCTCAAAGCTACAAAATGTGGAAAACATAAAAAAGAACCCACACATTCCCTAGGTGCTGACAGAATTCCTGCAACCTTAACCAGAAAGAGAAATACAGACCTTGTATATAGGGAGTGAGGGAGCCCATCATAGCCAGCCTGACTTTAGCACCGCTGCTCCTGGGAAAATATGTCTCTGTGCTTGAAATCTCAAATGCACAAGGCACAGCTCTCCAATCCTGACCTGTCTAAAAGAGCCCAGAGCAGATTCATTCTAGTTAATCAGTAGACAAAGCAGGCCACCTGTTTCCATAAAAGGACCTGCTTCTCTACTCCAAGCCATGACATCCATTCAATGCAGAAGAGACTCCAAAGGTCAAAGTTACAAAGGAAACAGGGCTGGGAATGGACTGAGGCAGACAAGGAGAGAATAGGGCAGCCTCACCTCCAGGTGAGAGGAGACTTGGGTTGGGACACTCGAGTACAAATGCGTGGCCAGCACAGGTGTTTATGACGTCTCTTTTAGACTTTAGCTTCAGAAGGCCTCCTCCCTGACAGCAATAGTGGGATGAGATGTTCAGAGGGGCTCCTGCTAGACAGACAGGACCCTGAGGCAGTGGGGTGGAGCTCCATGAGTTCTTCTCTAACCAGAGCAAACACTGTCTTTAATTTTCTCTGTCTTAGAGTAGGGGAATGGGCACAGGAGCCCCCCACTCCAAGTCCCATGCATAGACCCCGAGCCTTCTGAGACCCAGGCAGCAGGTGTGTGCAATGTACCTCCTGCAAACTACTGTCCAGGAGGTGGAAAGGGGGTGAACTAGCCTGAGGCAGTTTCTCCCTGTACCCTCATGGTTGTACCACAGAGTGGCTGATGCAGGAACTAGACAGGGTCACTTCTCCTTCGCTTCCTGGAGCCACAACAAGAGGAAAGAGGCAGCCATCTCTATGGCTTTCCACCTGACTCTTTCCTCTGTCAGCCATCCTGTTCACAGTCACCCAAGGCCGACAACAGAATTCTGGACATATGGCAATATGTCTGTCTCGCAGGGCCCATGCTCTGCCTGAAGTGGCACAGGCACTATGTACTGTACCTTCATTGTCCTTGGCTGTCCTCCACCAGGCGGCCTTGGCCACTGCTGATCCCTCCAGCAGATATGATAGACCTTTGCTATTCTGTACACCAATCCTCACACCAAGCCATATCTCATTTGGCCTCTCAGATGCAGACATACATACGCCACTGTTTTCCAGAAAGCTTTTCCTAATTTGCTGACTATAATTAAACTCTGGCCTCCAACAGCTATGGAACCATCTTCCCTCCCTTTTTCTAGTATGCACCAACTATGCATGACAGAAACATCTGCATGTAACTTTTCATTGCTTTATTGCAAAGACTGTATCTCTTGACATTCTTCAGTCACCTTGGATTTGTTATTTGAGTATTTCTTAAAAGAAGTAACCAAGTCAGGGGTAAGACACCAGTAGAGGGAGCCCCTGAGCTACTTGACTTGGCATCTTGGACCTGTGCTCAAAGTAGGGTGAAGAGCCAGGTGGGTTCTTCACTGAGCATCAAGCAACCAAAAAGGCTGAGAGAGTAAAGATGTGATAGAAAAGTCTGGAAGTCAAGAGGGGTATTTTCCTTACATGAAGTATCTCTTCTAGACATTAACACAAGATATTCTCATCATACTGATGCTAGTGGGCCATAAAAATCAGGTTTTCTGTTGTTATTGTTGCTGCTGCTGTTTTGTCTATCAAATATGAAGTCAAGGAAAGAAAAAGTCAGTGCTGGCTCAATTAAGGAAAAATAGAATGCGTTGAGATCTTAGTCAAGGCTTAATTTCCTTGACTTCAGCTCCCCGCCTGTCTTTGAAAATGAATGAAATAATGTGAAAGGAACCCGTTTATTACCTAGGCACTCTCTTTGATCCCTGCCACGAATATGAGTACTTAAGTCGGAGCTATTACTAGCCAAGCTATAGCCAACACCATTACCCATTTTATCTAGAGGTGTGAGTAACTCATTTCTTTTGACCATATTTTCTTTCAAACCATAAATTCAAATTAACAATGCACAGTTTTCCTCACTGGTAACATTCAGTGAGTATGTGTGGATGCACAGGGGTGTATTCCATTCACATTTAAGTGTGTGCATGACATTTATATGTGAAGGACAAAGGATAACTTCAGGAGTCATCCCTCAAGAGCTCTTCACCTTGCTTTGATGCAGGGTCTCTCACACAGGACTCATCAATCAGGCTAGGCTGACTGGCCAGTGAACCCCAAGGGACACCCTATCTCTGCCTCCTACTGCTGGAGTTACTGGTGCACACACGCCACTACACCCAACATTCTATGTGTCTGGGGAGCATGCTCAGGTTCTCATGTTTGACAAGAAGCATTTTTAACTATCAAGTGTTTTCCCCAGCCCAACATTCAGTAGCTCTCAAACCACCATGCTACAAGCAAAAGACCCTTCCAGGAAATGGTAAAAGGTCTGTCTATCACACTATCGAGGTACAGATCTAGATACTATCCGGGTATCATGGCTCCAGACAATGTCTTTCCGAGTTAAATAATGATTCCTACTAAAAACATGGAGCCAAGAGATGAGGCTGAGATTCACTCTCAGGCTATTCTGGTCCCATCTTTGCACATCTGTACATAAAACAGACAAAATGCACAGACTAACCTTCGTGGTTGAAAATTAGAATTTACAAATTATAACAGTTTTCATTTGTCTAAATATTTTAAAAAATCCAATTCTATCTAGAAACCTTTAGACTTGAATCCTAGCTTAGAGAGTTACCTCTTTTGTGGCAATGGATATACAAGATGCATACAAACATGCATAAGGCACACCAGAGCCAATTGACACCAAGCGACTAAACTTTTGAACTGTAGCAACTACTCCTGGAATGCTGAAAGTATCCTGAGGCATTCTTTCCGAGAATCTATTCCCCATACTGGCTCTAGAAGATTCTGGCAAGTGCTAGCAACTCTGAGAAACCCAAGATGCCTAAGACTGTAGACTGGCAAACTCAGGCCTCGGTCAGCCTCAAAACCGGAAGGTGTTTCTTGGATCCACGGCAGTCTCCTCCCTCTGCCCCCAGATTCCCAGACAGACAGGAAAATGAGTTAGTGCAAGACTCTCTCCAGTGGCACTGGCCTCATCTGCCGATGTCTTGAACAGCCTGGCCTTAAAGTAAACCTAAAACTCGGTGTGGGACCAGGAGCCATCATCTGATACCCAAAGGCATCTGACAAATGCTTGGAGGACCTATGAACACAAACCTGCTATGTGAATGCTTGGGGAACGACACCCACCCCTCTGGGATTATCTGCGTAAACACAACAGGGTCACTTTTCATATTCTGCCAAGCTCTACTACTTTAGAGGAGCGTTCCCAAGTGGCCCATTTAAAGCAGCGATGAAATCTTGACCAATTTACTCTCAATATGTTGCTGTCCAAACGCCACACAATGACGTTCTTGGGAAAATGTCCAAACTCACTTTCTCATCAGTTTTTTCACCCCCTCCCCCAATGTATTTTTAAACAAGGCACATACTTTATATTTAGAAGATGGGAAAAGGGGGCGGCACAAAGAAGGAAAGCAAGAAACACCCAGAAGTCAGAACATGTAGCAATAGCCATGATACGCTGGACCAGTGTCAGGCCAAACAGGTGGTGATGGGACAAAAGAACACCTGGGCATATACTTATATGTACAGAACAATCAAACTCCTTGTTATTTGCTATCAGGATGGTGTTATCTTTGGAGTGGGTGGTGAAGAGAAGACTAAGGCAGGGATGGGGGGTTCCAGGGTCTGATGCACCATGTGCTAATACTGGCTTTGGTTGCACAGAGTGCTCACTCCGAAGATTCATCAAATGGCCCTTTCTGGTGCATGCCCTTCTCTGTAGGCATAGTAAACACACCTCAATAAATACAAGTTACATAACATCGCTGTTAAGACTATCAACTAAAAATCACTTTGCTGTTGCAATGCTACTAGAATTTGGCCTAGCCAACAGCAAGGTATCTGAGAGAAGTTTTGGTGAGGGTCCAGTATTGATGGTGTACCAGAAGCCAGAGGCCTTGAATCAGACCAACAACTCATTACAATGAACACTTTGCAAATAAAGCTGCTTGGGCAAAAGGACATGCAGCTCCCAAGGCCACTACAACAAGTGAATATGTGATGGAGAGGCGGGAAAGACAGAAGAGCAAAAAAAAAAAAAAATCGTTTTTTGTTTGTTTGGTTTTGGTTTTTTTTTTTATTTTATTTTATTGGGGGTGGAGGATGGTCATGGAAGGACTCAGAAATGAATGGGATTGGGGTGGGTGCATAGTATGAAAGTCACAAAGAATCAATTAAAAGTATAAAAAAAAGATTTTGGCCTTCCATCTTATTAGACATGTAGGCATATCTATATCTAACCTGAACAACATAAAACAGAGACAAGTTAATACACAATGTACCGTGGAACACTTTTATTCTGCCTCCAGTCCAGTACCTCTCTACTTCACCCACTTGCATAAGGTTCCATTGGCTATTTCACAAAAAACATGCAGAACAGTCCCTCCATCCATGGACACAGAGATAAAGGCCTGGCCTGAGGACCAGCAGTCCTGGACAGGCCCTTACTCAGGTCATTCACTAGTCATGTGATTTTGTTTAAATGACTTACCCTGCATCTCAGCTTCCTTAGCTGGAAATCAGAGCTAACATTCCAACAGCTGTGCACTGTTCTAAGCATGAGGAATATGGAGGTAGAACCCATGTACCACCCAACAGTGTCCATCCATGTCCCAACACCAGTTCAACATCTCCTCTCCACTGGAGAAAGTGCTCAGAATGGATGATGACTGAGCCCTTCAAGTCTAGTGTAGAAACAGAAGTGAATACTGAGAACCCAAGCTTGGCCTTTGTTCATTTTTCCCAATCTTGACCCAGAAGGGTGAAAGAGAGGGCACAGAAAGGGAGGAAGTGGAGAGAACAAGGGAATTGCTGATAGGCCAGTTACTGGGAGGATTCCATGCCTGCCAAGGCCTGGGAAACCCCAAATTCCCCAATCTCCTTGATTCGGCCTGATCTCAAACACTGAGTGGCATCTCTCTCATTAGGATCTTTAGTAATCCACCACATGTAAGAAAATGTCCTGAGCATGGGCCGATGACATACATATGAAAGGTCTCACAGGACCTAGCCCACGTATGCAGTTTATTTTATCTCCCCCACATCTGTAGAATATGAATTAACCACTGTTGGTAGAACTCCAGAAAGACCAAAACAGAAACAAGGAAGATCTTCACAGAGGCATTGTTTGGAAAATCTTCAAAGAAACCCTATGCACAGGACACAAGCAGATAAGCAATGAGCTGTCAGCTACTGTAATAGTTTATAGTCTACATTCCATGCCACTGACATAAGACAGAGCTCACTGGCCTGTGTATTTAATTAAGATAGAGGCTTGGTGTCATTGTGGATTTCTACTACCATTCAACCACGGGTTATTCAAGTATATACGGTGGCTATAAGAAGCCACACAGTAGAGGCAAAGGTAATGTGTCGGTGTGGTACCCAGATCCCACTGTGGATTCATCAGGAGATAATGATGCTGCCAATTAGTAAGCAACAGTTTGGGTTGCTTTCCATTAACACTATTAGGGCAAATAACTGTATTCCCTCTGCCTTCAAGAAACAGTCCCTATCTAAAGTTGGTCAATTATGTGAGCAAAACCAAAGTAAAAGACAGCAATTCCTGAACAAGCCAGTTTTGATAAGAAGTTGGATATTCAAACAACTTTAGAAAAGTCTAAAGACAAAATGCAAAGAGACGAGGAAAATAAAAAAGATATCATTGTTGGGTCAAGGTGTGGCTCAGAGGCAGGGAGTTTGCCTAAAGATGCTTTTGGTACCACGGGCTGAATGACACAAGAATAAATACTTAAGACCCACCCACATACCAGGAGGTGATTTAGATCCTTCGAGGGCAGAGTTCAGGAGTTCAGAATGCTCTCCTAGATTAGACTACTACTCTAATTCTTTGAGGTGTGCATGACAGTGGGGGAAAAGGTTCCTTGGCCTTGGCGAACAACAGCACACCTGTGTGAGCACTGAACGGGGTGACCAGACAGACAGGTGGCCCACATGAGGAAGTGGAAACACACAGCACAGGAGAATGAAGATAGCAAGCCAGAGCAAAATACCCGCAGCCTACTCAGCACCCTCTGAGGCTCGAAAGCACAGCCTGGGTTATCAACCCCAGGAATCCATGAGGGATTAGGCCAGCAAATGGCTGAGGACTCCAGAGATATATCACCACGGTGGTGCATCCCCTTCCCAGCTGTCCTCTGAGGGCTGGCTGTGCCTCACGGCCAATCAGACACTCTTTCAGATGAAATGTGCTGTGCTCATGATTGTCAAGGTCCATCCATGAGGAATGGGATCCCGACGGCAGCCAAAGAATCACTAAAGAAACAAAGGCTCTTCTTCCCCTACTCAGTGCCATTGTACAAGCTCCCATATCTGTCACCATCACGAAACTCACTCAGGACTCACTGGCCTACGGCTTTCCTGTGGGTAACATTCTCCTCAGCCTGTCCTCCAACACGGAGCTGTTGTCCATCTGCAGCACTTGGGGTCTGCAACAAAGGTTTTTCTTGCTCTATGGCCTTCAGGGACAATGGTGGCCAAGAACAAGTCTAGAGCCTTACACCCCACCCCACACTTGCATTTGAAGATGCTGCAAACTCTCCCTTCCTGCTGCAGTGTAAGCCCTTTCTAAAGCAAGCCTCTGGACCATTGCCATCTTTCCTAGCTTGACTCAAATTCCAACTGTGGACTTCAGCACCCACCTCTAGATAACCGTGCAGCCAACCTTCATTCCATTCTTTATTTACAGCAGTACCAGACACCACCCAGGTGCGAGAGGGAAAGGCCAGCCAGACCTTACCCTACCTAGCTGTTACTGCAGCAACAGTCATGCAGGCAAACACGGGCTAACGCTGCTGTCTACTGTACACCGTCCACACCAGCTTCCCGCTGGTACAAGTCATCTTGTGCTGTTCTAACTCCCTTATTTCACACCTGTCTCAGACAGTATCCTCGTGAAGCCTCCATGAAGTCCGAAGTCTTTCCCAGAAATGCATTTGGAAGCCATCGTCTTATCACTTGTTCCTTCTTCGTTTCTCACTCCAAGTCTTGCAATCAGCTCCTCTCTGGGCTCCATCATTCCTGACCATCCTTTCTTAGACAAATCCAATATGCTAACTTAATCAGGTCCAAGGCCCACAAGCTAAGCATCACTGTCACCTCAGCTGCCTGGTTTTCCTTCTAGGTTTCCCATAGTCAGGGTCTCAGTCATCCTGAATTTCTGGATCCAGTTCTCCCACAAGTGCGTGTGTGTGTGTGTGTGTGTGTTTCTCTTCTTGTTTTCCTCCCACTTTTGATTCTACCCTCCAGTAAAATGACAACTCCACCCATCTTGCAAAGACATAGATCAAAGCGTCCCTCTCAGTGAACCACACGGTATTCCTAATGGGCTATCTCCCTCTCATCTGAACTGGCGTGTTAGATGCCCTTGCTCCCAGGGATTTAACATTCAGACATCCCTCTGCCCTGGAAGCTAATTTTTCAGTTAGCGTCACCATCTCCACTGTGTCCCTGGAAGGGCAGATTCTAATACCAAAGCAGAAAGAGACCTCTGATTCACTTCCATCCTCAGCCCTCCCACTTTCAACACAATGCCGCTGGCGGCGAGACCTGCTCCGCCTCTGTTCTTACTCCACATCACTTTCCATGGTCCCATGCAGCATGGCACACCAAATGCCTCTTCAGCGAAGTACTATGAATGAGGCGCCCACTGAGGAGTCTGAACATGCAATGGAGGCACTGACCTCACTCAGTTCCATTTTTAGGGATTCTTCCAGTGTCACTTCTTTGTCCCCATGGGACATTGTAAATACTTCCTTTAGGATCCTAAAGTTCATTCTGAACTGACTCGTCCACATTCCTTGTCCTCAGAAATATCAGTCACACATTGTTCAACTGAATGTGACCAGATACTGGTCATGCCAAGCCTAGAAAATGGGCCTTGGGTTTACAAAAGAAGCTGAGAACCAGGGAAAGCTGATCGGCACACACTGAGCAAGTTCCTCCTCTAATTTATCTCAGGAACTTGGCACAAGTTCTAAACAAGCTATATTTGCTACAGATCTGAACAGAGAAACCATGTTCATTTTTCCAAGCAACAGCTTATGCTTCCTCTTAAGACAGCTCAATAAAATCCTCACTAAAAGTCCATACACAGCACTGGGTTGGTGAAGTAAATCAGCAGAAAATTGTGTCAGGTACAAAATAAGTATCTGTATAAATGTTCCCCTGAAATAATTAGTAGTTCATTAATATGCAGCACATTAATCTAAACAAGCCTTCAAGCAACTGAAAATCTAATTAATGATCTTTTAATAATTGATTACCCTATATTCACTGGCCTTGAAATTGCTTCAGACTGATAAATTATACTATCACATAATAGCTGAGAAATGACCAGCGCATACTTTAGATTCAAGAATTTCCTTTAGTCCTGTATAAAGTAGTTTGAAGAAGTGTGAAGTTCAAGAGCCCTTGGTTCCACTGGTCTAACAGTGTCACCCAGCGGTAGAAGGTACAGTTTGTACTCAGGGCAGCTGCTCGCACTGACTCTCATTCCATTACTACAAGGAAAAGAAAACAATGTTTTTCAATTTTGAACTGCAATAAGGAAACTGGCAAGTAAGTTCTAAAGCATAATTAGAAGAGATCCACTCTTTGTCCAAGGCTAAGCAGAGGCCTTAGTGAACCACACTGGAGGAAGGACCACCTCTGAGTCAGGCTTCTCTGGGAGAGGCCCAGGAGCCAGGCACCTTGAGCAGGAGCATGGCAGTTGGACCTGAGACTAGCCTATAACCGCAGGCTGAAGGAGGTGACCAGCCATGCTGGTTCTCAGCTGTGCAGCTGTCCAGCTGTGCCCCACTACAGTCCTGCCACCTCAGGGTAAGAGCTCAGTACTTTCCCAAAAAAGAAAATCTGTAACACCTAACTCCACTCCAAGGTAGGTTCTTCAATTGTACAAATTAAAAAGAGAAGGGATGAGGACATAAAGGAGGAAGAAGAGGACAGGACAAGATGGCTCTGCAGGTAGATGCACTTGCCAAGGAAGCCTGACCCAAGAGCCCACAACGGAAGGAGAGAACTGACTCCTGAAGGCTGTCACCTGACCTCCACAGTTGTCCAACGCCCCCCCCCCAAGAGCTCCATGCCATGTGCATACATACACACGGGCACAGACAACCGCACCCTCCACACATAATAATAAATATATTCTAAAAACGAGTAACAGAAACCTCCCTTGTTTACATGGTGAAGTGCAACTGAAAATAACCAGTTTGCTGGGGCTGAAACTCAGTGGTAAGGCCCTTGTCTGTCATGCATGAGGCCTCGGGTCTGATCCCCATTATTGAAAACCAAACAAATGAATAAGCCCAGTTTCCTTAACTATGCAAAGGTAAGACTGAGCCAGCTGACCCTGAGGTCCTTTGAGAACTGAACAGCTCATCCACTGACCTCTACCAGTTTGACCAAGGGCTTCAGAATTGCCACCACTAAAAGGAGGATGGTCCCCAAGTGGGCCTCCACTCTACTCGGCTTGCTCCCTAGAAACTGTCTACTACAGACCTGCCCCAAGCAGGCCTTCTGACCAGGTTTCAGCTTCCCTTACCTACCTGCCCTCCCCCCATTGTCTAGAAGAGTAAAATGCTGTGGCCAAGGCTAGAGAGGGCCACAGGAAACAAAGAGCAGACCACACTTTATTGAATCCAAACTCCAAATCCAGGGCCTCCTAGATCTGAGACTAGCAATGGTTTTAAAAGCAGGCACACTTGGGGCTAGAGAGAATTCAGCACTTTACAACAGCACTGCTCTTCCTGAGGACACAAGCTCCAGTCCCAACATCCACCTGTAGCTCAAGCTCCAGGGGCACCGGATGCCCTCTTCTGGCCTCTGTGGGCACTGCACTCATGTACACCGACATGCATACAGACATATACTCACACACATGCTCTCCATTAAAATGAAGCAGAGACCCTGGAATATGAAGCAGTGGCACATTCCCATGTATGCTAAGGAAAGCTGGTCAGCGTTTATCATTGTTGCGTAAAGTCACCTAAAACGTATGCGTTATAGCATCATGACTTTCATTCAAGCTTTCTCACTGCTCAGCAGTCTTCCTCCCTTGCTCCTCCAAAGCTCACAGCACTCTCCACCTAATCCCAGACACATGAAAAAAATAATAATAAAAATTAAAAAGGCAGTTTTCCACCTCATTCCCCTGTATTTATAGTGTTTACTCTCATAAGCTATTTTTGAGAAGATATATTTTATAACTTCCTTTCTGAAGAACTGTTGGCAGCATGTAGCAAAAGGCCTTAATACTATTAAAGTTGGTAAGCCCAGTTCCAGAAATTTATCTAGAGAAAATAGATGTGTTGACAAAAATATCAGCAGGCTGGAGAGATGGCTTGGGAGTTAAAGAGTACACACTGCTCTTGCAGAGGACCTGAATTCATTTCCCAGCACCATGTCTTAAGTGAGTGCTAAACCATTAAGGAGGAGGAAATGAAAACACCCACATGATGGCTCATAACTGCCTTTAACTCCACCTCCACAGGATCTGACACCCTCTTCTGGCCTCCATGGGTACCTGCACTCACATGTATACACACACACACATACATAAAAATAAAACCTTAAAAATAAACAAGAATATTATTTCTAGCATGATCTATGATAGTGAAAAAAGTAGAAAATGATATTTAAATATCTAACAATGGAAAATAATATAAAATAAAATTAGTATCATTGGAATAATGAAAGGGAAATATATATGATTCATTAAGTGGGAGAAAAACACAAAACTAACACACCCTTTGTTTGAGTGCATTTGTGTGCATGGAAGTTCAGTACAAAGATCTTCGTTGTCTCAAACCCCAGAGCCAGCAGCATCAGGACCGCAGGATACTGTCCAACACAATCAGAATCAGAATCTCTGGGGATGTGCCAAACAATTTGCATTTTCATCATGTGCTAAGTGCCTCACAAACTTTGAGGGATAGTAAACGTAATCCTTGCACAGATGGGGAAACTGAGGCCCAATGCAGCTTGTAAGAGTGTCACACAGCTCACTGCACTAATACTTTGGAATTCTGATCTGTGCTCTTTGCCCTAGATAAGGAACATGAGGCATCTCAGATATCACTTCATTTCCTTCTTCCCAGTGCTTAGCACTTAGTTATGAAGTTATTAATGTCCACTAACGCTGGCATCCCCATTGATGCATGCCCTGATGAGTATCCTGAGCAGCACCTTTGAGGACCACATAGAGAGGTTCAGATTAAATGCATATTATTAAATCCAAGCCCACATCATCAGCAACTGAAATCTGCTACATGCTAGGACCAGCTTACAATCACTGTCCACAAGCCTCAGGGTCTACCACATCTAAAGTTATGTAAGTTTTAACCAATTTACTTTGTTATTCTGGCTTCTGCATTATTCTTTAATCTGAACACTAATGCAATGCTTAAATATATATAGCATGCCACTCTCTATTCACAGAAGTCAAGCTGGGAGGGGAAGGGAACCACAATTCATCCCGATGCTTCAAACCCCTAATTAGAGAGACTTTCCCTGGCCTTGTGGTACAGTTCAGGAAACTCAAAAGGAACAGACTCGGAAGAGGGCAGATTGGTCATTCCTGAGAGGAAGGAAGCTGCACAGACAGACCAGAAGAAACTTCACTGGACTTGCTGTCAAAAAAATGCAGAGAATTCATGACTGGGCAGACCAAAGGGATTCAAAGAAGAGGATCGATCTTCAAAAGACCTAGTGGTTGAACCTCTGCAGAAGTGAAAGGCCAGCCTTTGGTTCCTACTTCACCTTATTTTACTCCCTCACTCACTTCCACTTGCTCTCTCAAGGTTTCCAAATCTATTTTCTCCTGATGTGGAGTTATTCTGGCACCATAACTAATACCACCATTATCATGATCAATAATAACTATATGTAATGTTTGAAAATCTATTTAAATTAGAGGTATACTTTAATAACAGCATCACAATTTTGCATGCGTCTAAGAGCCTGCCAAAGACTGTCCAGAGGCAGTAGGGCAATCCTCCACCTTTTCCCTTGAAGTCAAGTAACCACAGCGTTCAGAAACAATGATCTCTCAGGCTCCATCACTTGAGAACTCCACCTCTGCTTTAAGGCTGCTTTCCCAAAGCATCAGCCCTCAGGACAAAATGTACATAAATACACTTTTGAAAGTAAGGAAAAGGTGAAAATTAGCCCTACTGACACCCAGAGGAGAAAGCAGCAGCCTCAATGACACTGGACCCCAGCACATCATCAGAACATGAGGAACGTGTGAAACAGGCCACCAGTCACACTTCCGCTCCTCCCCGACGGGTGTGGCTGCTGAGGAACTTCGGTCTCTGCTTCCTACACAAACATCATGAAGATGCCCCTGTCCATCATACCCAGCCCAGGGGGAGCCCAGGTCCCAGTGGCTCCTTCAGATCACCCATCACAGCAGAAGGACAGCCCTGCCCTTCCTAGACAGCCCAGGATCTTCTGGCCAGGCTGGCCCTGCCAAAGAAAGCTCGGTGAAACCACTCCAGAGTTCGCATGTACTCTGGGGGATTTGGCCAATGGTGTTCCTTCCAGCCTTCAGCTCAGTACACTACTAGTAAAACAGTAGAGCCGAAAGAGCCTTAAATGAAAAGTCTGGAACCTAATCCCAAGCTTGTCACCTCTTGCCATCTGTGTCCTTCCTGGTAAAATGACAGCTATTTATTCTACTACGTTCCAACTTTACATCTCAAAAAGTGTGCACTTTCAACCACAGTGTGTACCCCACAGAAGGGATGCATTCTACTTTAAAACTCATCAACACTCAAAGGTTCATTTCTCATAATTATTAAGAATAAACTTGCATGCCAGAGACAACAGCGGTAATTATGTGTTTTTCTGGATGTCTTAGAATGTGTCATAGTTCCGGGAATGAACAGTGAATATACCTGCTATCTGTTACCACAATGAGAAATTAATATGGAGACTGGGGCAGGTCTTTGTCTGCCTTGTTGGAGGATGCCTGACTCTAAATAAACCCTTGGGAACAGCTATTTACACAGCTCATTAAAGTGTTTTCCCACTTACCTCTCTTCAGGCTACCTCATGGGCTTTTCTGTGAATAACAAATTGCCTCTCTGTCAATGGAAGACACCAAAAGCAGGGCAGGAAGACAAAAGCACAGGTAGCAGTGAGGCAAGGACTAGCGAGTTCACCAAAGCACTTAATCATCCTGTGTTCCCCTCCTGAGTATGAGCCGAGAGGTAGGATGTAAAGACCCGGAGGTGAGCGAGACATGGTCCCAGTGTCCAGCAGCTCAGACAAACATGCAGAAGAAATCTGATGTGAGACAATACACACAAGCCCTAGAGATGGGAAATACAGGGAGGCTTAGAGACAAGATTTTAAGATGATGGCTCCTGTCAGCTCCAGGAAAAGGAAGACTTTGCTTGTAGATTGTACCAATGAGATGCTCTGGGGTGCCAGGAACACAGCTACAAGAATATGAAGCCCGCACTAAAATGCTGACCTTAAGTCAAGGTTGCTACAGAGTTCACAGGTGTCATGGATTCTCTCCTCAGGGTCCAGCCCTGCTTCCACTGGCCCCGTAGACACAGGAGGGAGGGAAGGGGACAAGGAAAACCCTACACTGGCTCTTCACCTGCAGGGAGGGCACTCACAGAAATGTCCAGAATAGTATTATGTGACCGGACTAGCTACAAAGGAAGCCAGGGGCAATGTGAACTGCATACCAGCTGTAAAAAGGGGACAGCAATTGCTGTCAGACAGAGGATTAGCCTAGCCTCACCCACATACAAAGTTGTGGGTTGTGTTCCTCCCAAATTCAAAATAGCTATCTAAAATATGCCCTTGAAATGAGAATATCTGGAACTGAGTTCTTTGGAAGGTAAATAGATTTAAAGCAGAGGTTCTCAACCTGTGGGTCACGACCCCTTTGGGGGGTGTCTATCTTATGATTCATAACTTGCAAAATTACAGCTATGAAGTAGCAATGAAACTAATTCTATGGTTGGTGGAGGTCACCACACCATGAGGAGCTGGATTCAAAGGTCACAGTGCCGCTGCTTTAAAGGAAGCCAGGAATCCTATGGAGGACGAGTGTCCTTGTGAGCAACGAGGAGCTCTAGGGATGGCTCACACCCATGTACTCTTCTTGCAGAAAACCTGGGTTCAGTGCCTACCACCCAGGCAGGTAACTCACAACCGCCAATAACACCAGCCCAAAGGGGAGCAGAGTCCTCTGGCCTCTTGGACACTTGCTCTCTCATGCAGATACTCACACAGACACGTTAAAAACTGTTCTTTTAAAAAGAGAGATCAGAGCCTCTGCCACGAGCTACACACACACCCTAGTCCTGATGCCGGTTCTTGCTTAGAGGGTCCACTCCACTCAGGCCATGGCTGTCTGTCCACAGGTTAACACGGGAACTTTCTGAATCAGAATGAGGAAAATGGCAGCCACCTTCCTGGCAAACAAGGAGCACAAGCTGGCCACATTTAAATGGTCAGACCTCAGGTGCCATGATGTCTGCAGGGCATAATGACCTTTACCCTTAGGGGATTCAGAAGAATGCTCACTGTTCTAGAAAACACTCCAGAGCTGGGGTTCGTGGCTCAGTTGTAGAATCTTGCCTAGAATACTTAAGAACCTGAGTTCCATCCCCAAAACTGAAAAACAAACAAAATTTCAAAATTCAGATGGGGAGATGGCTCAGTGGGTAAAAGTGCAAGCCTAACGACCCAAGTCCAGATCCCCAGAAACCACAGAAAAGCCAGACACAACCATAGTTCTGGCTGCAATCCCTTCGTGCTTCTGTGACAAGATGGGATGATCCGGAGGCAGGAAGAGGAAAATCTCTAGAAGTTCATAACCCAGCTTACCACACATAAAAGTAAGGGCCAACACCCAATGCTGTCCTCCAACCTCTATACAGATGCCACGGCATGTCCACACCCAAACAAACATATATCCCCACAAATGGTACTCTAACGGCTCATGCACTCTTACCTCCTCCCGTCACAGCCTTGTGTTTCTCGATAGCTTGCTGTGGGTGGTTCCAGTAACAATGGCCCCACAGGATCATATATTTGACTACTTAGTGACCAGTAGTTGCACTATTTGAAAGAATTGGAAGCATTAAGATGTGTGGTTTTGTTGGAGTAGGTGTGGCCTTGTTGGAGGAAATATGTCACTGGGGGTGGGTTTTGGCCCCATGCTTCTCTCCTCTTTTCTCTCTCTCTGCCTACAGATCTCCAGCACCATGTCTGCCTGTGTGCTGGCATGCTCCTCACAGGAGGATAACCGGCTAACTTCTGAAACTGTAAGCAAGCCCACAATTAAACGCTTTCTTCTATAAGAGTTGCCTTGATCATGGTGTTTCTTCACAGCAGTGAAACAGTGATGGAGACACTTCCCCTCCTCCACCCAGACTGCGGCCCACACTGATCATGGGGCCTGAGGGCTCTGGCCCCAGAAACACATCTCATTCGCCCACTCACCCCGGCAATCCATCTATGACTAACAATCCTGCAGCCAAACGCCAGCTCCACTCAGTCCAAACGTGCCATCCGTAAACAAATCCTTTCCACAGCTACAATGACCAGGAAAGAGTGGAACCAAGTCTAGCATTCCCTCTGATGCTGTGCCTCATGCCCTCCTTGTGAAATGGAAAATCCACCGACCTTCTGGCACAGCCCAAGTTGCACATGTTTCCACCTCTTTTGTTGCCACAGAATTCATTACCCAATAACTCAGTATCCAGAAACTTCCCCTCAGCGCTGACTTCTTGCAGTTCTGGTCGCAAGAGGCAGAGCTTACTTGTAACGGAACCTGTTTTTAAATCCACACACACAGGGACTACTGGTGACTTACAGTAAATAAAGAGGACACAGACAAATGACCTGTCAGTGCAATCGCAAAGCAAGCGTGTCCTTTACTACAGCTAGCTATCAACCAACTCATGAATTGCTTCCGGACAAACAATTGGAAAATAATTGTTTAACAAAGGGCATATGCATCAGGACAACGAGCTACTTCCCTTGTGTGTTGGGGGGGGGGTAATCTGAAAAGCTTAAAATGTGATTCTACCTTCTTAAAGGGATCAAGTGCTAAAAGCAAAATGTAGAAAAATGTCAAAAAAAAAAAAAAAAGAGAGAGAGAGAAAGAGAGAGTTATTTCAAGTTTTTTTTTTTTTTAAAAGGCAAGTCAAAGAACAAACTCCGGAAAGAAATTCTCCACTCTGGTTTACAATCTTATAAATATCATACTGAGTAAGATTCCAAATGTTTGAGAAAACAATATTAAGATTCAGCTTATAGTGAAAAAATAATAAACACAAGAGCGCATGGGACATGTTAAGAACGGGATGTAGCTCAGCAAGCGGGTGGACCAAGTGGTAGAGCAAGTGCCTAGCTGCATCCTCAGCACCACAAATGAAGGGGAGGGGAGAGGGGAGGGGAACTAGGCACTGTGGAGCATTCCAATTATCCCAGGACTCTGGTGGCTGAGGCAGGAGAATTATAAACTGAAGGTCAGCCTGGGCTACAGCAAAACTCAAAAGAAAAAGAGAAGGATGGAAAGGAGGAGGAAGGGGGGGAGGAGGGAACTTAATTTTCCTAATTTCATCTATGAACGTTCAGTATTAAAGTAACAACCTTATTATTATTTACAAAGTATAATATTAGTTCTGGAGGAGGGGGACCTATTGCCATTCCAAAACTGTTGAGGTCGATAAGCATATATTGTCACAAGTATTTTCTAAAAATCTATTTCACTTTGCAATTGAACCCTCAGAGGTTGTCAGTTATCAGTTCCAATAGTAGCTACCACCTCCTGACTGCTTCATCACAGCCTCCCGAAGACCCCAGCCTCCAGGGCCTTCTTAGCAGATACAACATTAGTTTCTCTTCTTTAACCCTACAGCATTAAGAGTGCCCCTCAACACACACACACACACACACACACACACACACACACACACGAACCTTCTGGGATACCTGCCTTTGGACACACAGCTTGGTTCTGTCAGGAGGATTGGAAGTATTATATTTAGTAGAAAGAAAAGGAAAATGACAACCTTGAAAGAAAATATAGTTTAATTTGAAAATTACAGTTTCAGTGGTCATATCCTCCACGTGTCCTGCTTAATGTGACAAAGGGTTCAGCTGAATGTAGCTCACGGTACTTTGAAAGATCCCAGTGTAACCACCAAAATTCTTATATTCTTAAAAAAAAAAAAAAAAAGAAAAGTCACTCTGAGCTCATTCAGCAATAGGAAAGAGCTAAGAAAGACATAGTAGACATAGTAATTAGCACTTCCCGAACATAACTGGACTCATGCTAAAGACCTTGGGAAAACATACAATAAGGACATACTATCACAAATATTAAATTCTTTTGAAAAATCTGAAAGTCACAGGTTAGTGGCTTTCAAAGGTTCTCTGGTACAAACCACGTTATCCAGTGACACAGGCAGACACCACAATTAGATGAAGTCAAAGCCCCAGGCCCCTTTCTCACACTTCCAATACTAGATGTGTATTCCGAGTGTCCGCCACCTTACCTTTCCTACAGCCCCGGGGACGACTAAGCTGAGCCCAGGGCCTGCTAGTGGACCCACCTGAAGCTTGGAAGACCTGTCCCACTTCATTTAGCTAACCATGGAGGACAGACCCAGGTGCCATGGCCTGCAGTCCCAGCACTCAGGAAGTGGAAGCAGGAGGATCCAGAATTTAAGATGTGGCTTCAGCACACAGACACATCACACACACACACATACACACACACTCATGCACACAAGTAAATAAATACTTTTTTTAAAAAAAAATTGCATTATTAGTTGAGTCACCCTGTATTTGAAAAACTCCTAAAAGTAATTTTGAACATTTGATTTATTGTGTCTGTTCTTTTATTTGTAAATAAACTTCAGACACTGCTTTTGAAAGACAATAAACAGAACCAAAACAAAACTTTCTCAACCAATGGGTCTACTGTCATCACGGCAGGAGGGGGTTTACATCACTATGAACAAAATAACTCCTGAGATAATCTTTCTTACTCCCTCCCTTATGTGCACACAGATAAAGGATCTGTGGTTACTCAGGCGGAGAAGGGATGGTTTAAAAGTTACACAATGGAGCCAAGGGCAGCTAGACCAGAAACACTGACCAGCATTTGCTGTTCCGAAGAGCTGACGCTCAGCAAACAGAGCTGCACTGGAAGTTTCCATGTGGCATCAACTGTACCAAGAGCTGCCGAATGACTCTGCTGCATTTCTGTTGTTCTAAGACAGATCTCGTGGAGCCTAGACAGGCCCCTCCAACCCACTCTGTAGTCCAGGCTGCCCTGGGCTTCCCCAGTGTTAGGGTAACAGGTGAGGGCCACTGTGCCCAGTACTGATATCTGTTTAATGCCAAAACAATAATAGTATATTATAACTCGTGTGTGTGCGCATGCTGAAAATAAAACCCAAGGTATTGAGTACACTAGACAAAAGCTCTACTTGAGCAACATTTCCAGTCCATTTATATAATGTCAAAAAAAGAAAGAAGAAAGAAAAAAAGGAAGAAAGAAAAAAAGAAAGAAAGAAAGAAAGAAAGAAAGGAAGAAAGAAAAGAAAAAAAACCCACTAAATTCCATTAAGACAGAGTCAACAAGGAGCAAAGAAGTTCCCCAGGATCAGGTATCAGAAAGCAAACATCAGGCCACGTGTCCCTGGAACATGGACAAGTGCATAGAAACAGATGGTATGGGGGAAAGCAAATGTTGCTCTGCTTCCCTTGCTGACAAACAGCACAAGAAAGAGCTTAGTAAGTGGGCAGGGTGTCACTCAGGGGCAGAGCTCTTGTCCGCCATGCACAAGGCCTGGGTTTACTCCTAACACCCCACACCAAAGCCAGGTCAAGTAGTTTCCAGATCTGACAAAGTCAGCCCAGCCGTACCACGCATGGATCAGCAACCTGACAGCTGAACAATGGGCAAATACTGCTCTGCAGAGCGCCTGCGGACCAGGCTCTGGCAGTGCTGAGGCTGAGCTGGCCTGAGAGAGAGCCCTCAAGCCCAAGTCCCTGCAGTGAACAAAGGCAGAGCTCGCACTCCCGCCCAGGACTCACCCCCACTGCCCTCAGAGCATTCCTCACCTTCACCTCTCAGCCTCGATGCACGGACTGCCATCTCTGACCTGTCCTTCCCAGGGTTGTCACCGTGCACACACACAGGCTTGTCGCCTCTACCCAGGGAAGCCGGCTATGCCTGTTCAGAGTCAGCAGTTGGCCTCTTCTCTACTTTTTCCCCTTCCACCCTCCCACTGCCCCACCCTCAAGTATACCTCCCCCGTGAATTCCTTCCACTGGCCTTGGGAAATAGGGCCTATTTCATCAGGTGCTAGTAATATAATCCTCACCATTGGTCTATTTACTAAAGGATGGGAGGTGGGTTAGCTAACATTTGTCAGGCTGAATTCAAAGCCAAGACAATGACAGCAGAAAGCCATAAAGTCGGGCCATCACCCAGGTAGAGGAGTGCCCTGGGACAACCAAGGGCCTTAAGCACACTTACACGACAATGCCCTTGGCACAGTCAGCAAGAGGGCAGGGAGGAGATGAAGGGGAGTTTTGCTGGTGTGAAGAGACTGGGCCAGTTGTGGCTTGGGGAATCTGGCAGAAATTAATAGGGGCAAGGCCTCAACTATGCCAGGAATTCTGCCCAGGGCAGTAAACAATCTCAGTGTGGTGTGGGACTGCATGAACTTGAGTTTTGGAAAGAGGAAAAACCAGGAGGGTAGCTAATAAGTTCTGACAGGGTTTTCCAAACAGGGTTACATTTTCTCTTTCCTGTCTGCACCGTTGGGCAATAGTCTCCAATCCTTTACGAAGAAAGTGGGTGAAGAGGGACACTGGACCAGCTATTAGACGGAAGCAGGCTAAGTGCACACACTAGATTTGACTAAATGGATGAGACGAACCTTCCTACGGAGAACTCTAATAAACATTCGACTTTTAAAATGTCATCATTGGTGGCAGGACCCCGAAAGGTCAATCTTGAACTGACCAGGCAATAGTCCCTGTGGGCTAGCTTTCACAGTGCTGGTCCTGCTGGGGCAGAAGGCCCCAATGGTCTTAACCAGTGCTGCGCCTTACATGCTACAAGATCAGCCCTGCAAGCAAAAGGTGCCCATGGCCAGCTGTGGCAAGGCTCTATGAGGAGAGGAGCCGCTCTCTTGACTGGATTTGAGGCCTGTACCACAGAAGGGAATTCATGCCTGGTACGGTAAATATGGTCAAAACCCATAGCTAGGGAAGTCCCCAGCCCAAGGAGAGAATCTATTGACCTTGTTTTGCTAAACAGTCATGTTGTCAGATTGCCTTGCAGTTTTTGTGTTTATATCCACAGATGAATGTTGCTCTCAACCTTGGCTAGAGAAATGTCTTATTACAGTGGGTAGTCATTTATGAAAAACAAAATCAAGACAGACAGACAGAAAGCACACAGACCTGTACAAATCAAATCAGCACACTATCAAGCTCCTTGCTTTATATTTTGCATACGTCATTAACTAATTTTTTTAAATCCTACCTCAAGAATTAAGAACTCTCATCTTTCTCAAAACAGGAAAGGCTGTAAGCCAGAGTAGTAATCTTTACTTGGAAAACATACTCACAGCCTAAATAAGACAGTCTGAATTTCTAAATGTTCAGAGAACAAGACAATGTTATTATAAATCTACTTAATGATTTGAAATGCTTGATTTTATCTTAAAAAAACTTATTACGAAACAAAACAAGACCAGATTAAGCAACAAAATCTTTCAAAAGTAAATTTACTAATGTATCTGTTACTTTAAGTACTGACCACACTGTGAACTTGTAATCACGCTCCTACAGACAAAGTTTAATGATAAAATAAGCAGAGTATCTGAGGCTAGCATTTTAATATAAATTTAAGCACCTTATTCTTTCTTTTTGTGAGACTAACATTTTACTTCCATCTGGCTTTATTTCACCTCATATTTTTAATATAAATTCTATTTCCATTCCATTAGGAAGAAATGAGTTTTGTTTCATCCTAAAATGTTCACTACAAAGATAAAAAGCTTCAACTCACTGAGGTGGAAAAGTCAGACACAGCAGTCCCAGTGCCCTTAGAAAGTGACCTATCCTTCCCTGCACACAGGCGCAGGAGCACGCGTGCACACACACGAAAATAAACAGTGTGCACACATGTATGCAAGTGCAATCCAGCTGGACCACGTGTGACATCTTTCAGAGTCACAGACTTTCCTTCTCTCTAGATAAGGGAAACAAGAGATGTCTGGCTCTTCCCATCTAAGGCACAAACATACCTGTGATCCACAACAATCCACAGAGAAGCTATGCCTGGCCTGCAGCCCTATACCAGCATTGGGGCTCTCACAGAGCAGAAGGGACCAGGCACATACAGAAGGCATAGGATATCTCTATGTGACATAAAATACTTCATTCCTTTCTTAATGCTCTGTCACACACATCCACACTTAGTTTAATAATGCTTAACTTAAGTGTATACAAAGTGTCCTTATTGTTTGAGCCAACCACTTTGATAAGAGCCGGTTTGATAACAGAAATTTACAGCTGATAAGGTTGCCTGAGTAATGCACAAAAGACCTAGGAGTGCTGGTTAATGAGTTTGTAGATTGTGGCTTGGCCAGGACTCTGGGGTTGAAAATGGAAATATACTTACTTAGTCAGTACCCAGGCTGCCACAATCAGCTCAGGTCTCACTATCCTATCCTCCTCTGCCACAGCCTGATCTAGTGAGAGCTCTGCTCTGGATACCACGGGTGGTGCGGTACCTCCACACCTGACTGAAACCTAAGCTTCACAGTACAGTCTTCAGTGGACCTGCAGGGTAAGAACAAGTTCACCTCTGCGCTGCTCCCTAGTACTGACAGTTCTGTGCAAAGAACAAAAGGAAGCATCCACACACACTTCTCTGTACCAAGAATTTACTTTCTTCCCATTGTTTGACAGAGTTCGCCCCAATGAGTATTCCAAAGCCAAAGCAGGAACCACCACACCCTGTCCAACCTAGCCAGCCTGCTCCTCACACTTCGTGGCTTCACCTTGTCCTTAGCCATTTAGCCAACTTGAGAATTCTGCCAACTCCTACTTACACACACCACCCCTGACCTGGAGTGTGACCTCCCAGAGCCTCCCCATTCCAAGTCTCTCCCTTCGGGGCTTAGCCTCACCCTCCCCATTACAATCTACCACAGATCCCTCCCTGTCAATCTCTGCCCTACCTTCTTTCCCAACCTCCTAACCTGTGACTGTTGTAACTAACATCTGGACAGCTGTTACCTGGTAATGTGAGAACACAGGCCACCTCCAACTTAAACACTCACGTGCTGGTCCTAGCCTGTCTTTTACCTTATTTGAGGCAGGATCTCACTAACTAGACAAAGAACTTCTATCTCCCCTCTCTTTGTGGGAGCCCGAGATTACGGGCATGCATACTATAGTGTCCACCTTTCACATGGGTTCTAGGGAAGCTAGTGCTTCACCTAGTGAGCCATCTCCCCAGCCCTCAATTGTCACCTGTTAAAGTGATGAAGTTGCTCAATAAATGTGCTACAGAAAAACGTGTAGTCTATGAGCACTTTTATCCATCCTGTATGGGCTGGCAGTAGTACAAAACAGCTTCCACGGGCCTGTGAAGCATCCACTCTAACCTGTTTATTCCTACTAAACACCCACAGTGGCTGGATCTGCTCACTACTGCAAAGCCTCGCTTACAATAGGTTTGGAATCAGTTGTTTGGAACATGTAAAACAGTGATTACATTAGCAATGATTGCTCAGTCCACAAGTAGCCCATTGAAATACTACTGTATTACCAGGGAACTTTTGAACGCTTACAGCATTCCAGGCATTATTTGAATCACTTGTATTTCATCTCCTTTAAGCTCCCCAATAATTCTATGCATGAATTTGTGTTCTAACTGACGGAGGAGTAAGCTGAGCTCAGGAGATTAGCAACTTACCTAAAGTCAAGCAGCCTGGAATTCTAAAAGAGCAAAGTTCATGTTTTAGCCCCCACCACGGAGTTCCAGTAACTCCACTCGCAGTTCCCAAGCTTTTCCTCCTTGGCCTGCAGGTCCTCTCACACCCCTGAAAGCCCTGAGCTATGCACCTCTGTGCTATGGAATTCACAGCAAAGCCCATAATTACTCACCTCCCCTAGCTAAACACAGACACAGTAACCCTTCCAAAACTCCAACACCTCCAGCTCTGAGAAGTGAGAAAGTTGCCTAACTTAAATGTCACCCTGACCTATAAAAGGGAAACAATGCTTTCCTACAGATGCCAGAACCTGGAACCAACAAAAGACCGCTTGCTTATAACGCATACTCTGCATTACTAAAAAGCCAGAAAATGAAGAAAGTCGGATGGGAATTTCCAAAAGTATCCGGGGAAATCATGAAAGAGCCCAGCTGGCCAACAAGCTCCTGGTCCTGATCTTCCTGTCTTCCTCTGGTTCTGAGACTGCCAAAGTGGATCCTGACTGTGCTTCCCGCGAAGACAGGGAATGTGGCGAAGGTGAAGGTCAGGCCTGGTGGGCAGCTGAGCAGGGGCACTTCTAAACCTACCCTGTGGACCACCGAGGCTGGGCTACTGAACTTTCAAGTCTGCCTCAGTGCCTTACTAATACATCCCGCTAGGTATAATCAGAATGGGTCTGAAGAGTTCACATTGTTACTAATACATCCCGCTAGGTATAATCAGAATGGGTCTGAAGAGTTCACATTGTTACTCATTCTCAAGAGCCAAACAGAAAGGGGAGCCCAAATCTGTTCATTAAAAGACAGTCAGAGAAAAAGACATCTCAGTAGTAAAGGTTCAACTGACAAGTAACAAGCTGTGCACTTCTTACAGACCACGCCGACTTTGCTTCTTTCCGGGCGAACCAGCTGGAGTAAGGACAGTAAAAGACAACAAGACTACAACACGGCCTACACCACAGCATCACCCTGCAAATGGGGCTGGCTCACGACAATGACAACAGCCTCGGTTCACTGGGCCAGGGCGCAGACCTCTAATCCCAGTTACTCAGGGAGCTGAGCCTGGAGGACAGCAAGGCCACAGCTTGCCTGGGCTACCCAGTGAGCCGAGCATAGCCTGAGTAATTGAATGAGATTTTGTCTCTAAAGTAAAAGCAAAAAAAAAAGGGGGTGGGGAGTAAAACTCAGTGCTAGAGTGTCTCCTAGAATGTTCAGTGTCTTAACATCTGAGGTTCCGTCCGTGGTTTAGACAGGTACAGCTATGCATTTAGCGTTTTCCACAATCGCCAGATTACTGAGTCGACAGCTGTGTAGGGGCAGTACACAACACGGCTTCATTCAATCACTAGAATTTTCTCAGTGCCCCTAAATGCTCCACACCCTCTGTCTGGGGGACCAGACAGCTCAATTCCTAATGTTTGCCTCCTCAGCATTTTCGTTTTTCACACACACACACACACACTCTTCTCCATTCAGAACAAAGGCCCTTCACAGGTTTAGGGATTATAAGAGTCCACACTAAGAGTGCTTGTTCTTTTGTAAAAAACAAAGTGAAATCTCAGCAGCCATGACTACAACACTAAGTAAGATCCAAACTGTCTAGGGCACTGGGAAAAGAACTACTCAGGCAAGCTGTGAACAGGCTGTGGTCAGTCCTGGCAGGGCAGTTTACAGAGGACCCAGGAGCACAAAGGGGCAAAGCTAATATGACGGATGAGGGCACATTCCGTTACGACAGGAAATAGAGCTGAGTAAGTAGAGTAACAACTGATACAGGGTCCAGAATCTTACAGGGCTCACCCGTGATGCGGTCAGTAAAGGACACCTGAAGGGGTGGGTCCTACAGAAGGCTAAGGCATGATGGGAACTGTTACAGGCATAAAACAGCTATCTTCAGGCACTCTGATTTGGTAGGAAAGTGATTCTGTAGGAAAGTGACCAGGAACTAGACTGGAGGAGGGGCTTCCACGCTATCCGTATCACAGGAGGGCAAGGGTAAAGGCCCCTCCCGTTTGTGGTTTTGGTAAAACAGGAATAACCCTCTTCCTGATCCTCAAGGTCTGAAAATCCTTTCCAGCCAAGTCTAATTCACAATGACAGCTATAAACCCAAGAAGGACCCAAAAGGAAATAGTGGCTTCATCTTAGGAGAAATCTTCAAGTGTATCTTCTATTCTCCAAAATATTCAACCTGTGCTAAAACTGGACAGATGGTAAACTAGCCTACTTCCAAGTATAATGACAATTAAGGATATCGTCAAGTAAAGCATATATGGCTGTTTTAAATAGAGGTTCAAATGGTCTTTTCATAGCAAACATTATTAGAATATACAATTATGCTGTGTGATTTTCCATGGCAAACTGAGCCATGCCCTCCATAATGGCCGTAGAGCAACCGGCATACTTTGGGAGTCAGTCACGTTAGGAAAGCCACAGCTGAACACAGTCACGGAGCTGTCCACATGATGATGCTCTCAGCTGCAACACGAGGTGCTCCTGCTCTGAGGAGGCTGTGTAGAGTCTTCAAGCATCTTAGCAATCACTAATTACAGCACAAAGAATGTAAATCAGAGAAATGCAAACACGATCGGCTGCTCCATTTTCAGGAGAGCGGCTGCCATCAGATCTGGACTCCTGCCCATACAGGACAAAAGCTCCGGAGCTGCCGTCCTTTAAACGCTGCCTCAGCCACAACAGCTGCCAGTGTCTTCTCTAAACCCAGGCGTAAGCAGAGTGTGTCCGCGCATTTCTGAAACCACTCCAGTTTCCATCCATGAAACTGTGAAGTGACACGCACGCTAGCAGCCAATGAGCAGACACTGGCCCACAGCGGCTGCCAGCTCTTGTCAGGTCATTTCCTAGTCACGAAGGAACAGCATCACCGCCACAGCACAGACATCCTCTCCCGAGCTCTTAGGAGAGGAAAGCATTCCACCTGGGCTAGAACAGAGGCGAGGAAAACGCAAACCCTGCCCCTGAGTGCGGAAGCTCAACGCACACCAGTTCTTCCATCTGAAAGTCCCCCCACCTGATACCAAAATAAAAGGGGAAGGTCGAATCTCAGGACAGCCATAGGAAGGTCACCTCCATCTGCTCAGTAAAAACTTGAGGGAAAACAGTGTATTTCAGCTCCAATTGGAAATAGAATGTTTTTCTTATAACAACCTACTGACAAGGGAATAAAGGCTTACAGGGCATGTGCATTCCTCAAAACACACCACACACACACACACACACACATGACCAAAAACATTGAACTTTGCTCTGACTTTAAAAAAGAATTGATAATCATCTAAAATTGGAAAAGGGAGAAACATTTGTAAGACAGACATCAGCATGTTACTAAACACTAAACTAGGCTAGTGGGGCTGGAAATAGGAAGTGAGAGGGCCTCTTCTTCCATTAAGACAGAAAATATGCAAATGGAGGGTGGGGTGCAGGACCAGGCAGAAATGTTAAAGGTCAGCAGGAAGAACTGACAATAAAAAATCAACATGGCTTTCACATGCCTGACGTGTGTGTGTGTGTGTGTGTGTGTGTGTGTGTGTGTGTGTGTGTTGGGGAAGTGGTGTGTCTGACTAGGGAGAATGAGACAGGGAAGGCAGGGGTGGGGGAAGAGTGAAACTCCAGAATTATGACGTATAGAGAGGTTGCCAGGCACTGTGCAGAGTGTGGGCCAACGAGGAAAAGGTTTCATTTCAGGCTGCACTGAGGCCCTCAGAGATGGGAAAAGGATCTCACAGTTACTGAGCAACTTTCTCTGGCAGGGCTCAGCCATCTAGGGAGAGACACAGGTGGTGGGGACGAGGATGGAAGACAGGCCAGGGTGTCAACGTGGAGCGGGAATATGCAGCAGAGCAGAGCCAACCTTCCTTCCAATTCCCCCACCCCCAGAGAGCAGGAGGAAAGGGCGCTAAGGAAAGCCACGATCCTGGAATGACCCATCCTAAGTGAAGCACACAAGGTTCCGTCCTGTTGGTGAGATCTCGGAACTTCAGATCAGAAGCAGCTGCTGCTACTAACAAGATTTAGAGCAGTGACTCTGGGTAGGGTCCCACTCATCTCAATTTGAGTAAAGTCCCATAGCCTGCACAAGTCTTAATCCACACACTATGCCGGATCCACCCCACTCCCAGGCACACTGGGGCTTCTGGTCCCCAGTTCATGCTGCCACTGTAATCATGGGGTAAGTGTCAACAGAGACAAGAGCAGAAGACCTCATCCCAGCACCCAAGTGCTGCAAAAAATGTGAAACTGTGACCAGCAATACATATGCTGAGATGAGCGTCAAGGGAGCCAGGAGTAGAAGAGGAGAGATCACAAGGGCAAGGTCTCTATCACCAGCTTCCAGACCTAAAGGCCCCAAGGTGCGAGGGGCATGGCATTCCCCTCTAGGCTGCAGGCTGGCCTAAAAGCAAAGAGCAAGAAGGCGGCAAAAGAGTTGGCTGACCACAGGATGGCACAGAAGACGAGTGGACACAGACTGAGAGCAGAGAAAGCACGAACACAGGACAGGAGAAGCATACATGGGACAAGCCAAGACAGAGTGGTACGAAAAGACACTCAGAACAAGGACTGGCCACCTCGCAGGAACACTCTGCTACTGGAAATCAGCCATCCGACCACAAAGGGACAAGTGTAGAACTCAGAAGGCAGGAACTCTGCAACTTAGAGGCCTCATATGACACAAGACCAGAACAAACGATGCAAACCAAACTGTCTTAAACCAGGACCAGCTACTGCCATCCCAGACCAACAACAGGCATGCACCTCCCTAACACTGCAAGGAAAATTCAGTTGTACATGAAAACCTCATCTCAACTCGAAAGTAAATATGCTCTGTGCCAGGTAACTGAAATCTATTCACAAAAGCGAACATTTGTCCCTGGTCAAGTAGCTCCCTCACTCTGTGACAATGCACCTTATTGCTAAGAAGTCAGACCTACTCAGCAGCCCTGGATGGATGCCACCCTCAGGCCAGCATTCACACCGCTTCACCACCCACACATGCCGAGTCTACACTTCCAGCCACTTACAAGCACCATCCCAACTGCGGATGGCTGTCTAATCTGCCTTGCAGTGTTGCTCCACACCTAGAGTCCCAGACTCCAGGGCCTAGCGGAAATGCACCTCAGGCTGTGCTTATAAAACCACAGCTCACTTGTAAACTGTGGACTTCCTTGGCTTTTAGACATAAAGCAAAGAAAACCAGCCTACAGTTCACAATCCCAGAGAACCCAGACATACATGGATCTAATGTACATGGGATGTAGAAAAAGACAACATCTCCTGAGTAAATTGAGAGCAAGGGGACCATAGGAGAGGGTTGAAGGGGAGGGGAAAAAAAGGGAGGGGAGCAGAAAAAAATGTAGAGCTCAATAAAATCAATAAAAAATTTAAAAAAATCTGTGGACTTCCTGTGGAATCCAGTCAAGACAAGGGGCAGACTAGACTTGAGCAGCAGGACCAGTTCTAATTATTATGTGTGCACCAGGCACTTCTCTCTGAAACACGATAGACAATTATTGACAAACTAGTAGAATATTAGAGGACATAAAGTCTACATCGAAGCAAAGAATGCAAAATTATAACTGCAGAGTCCTACACAGAAGTTAACTTTAGTGAAAGGCAAAGACACTGTATCTCCTACCAAGCCAATACTAGAGCACAGCCACCAGGCATGCCCAAGATTGCTGCTGGCTGCTCCAGGGCACAGTGAGGTTGAGAGATTCATGAGGGATCTTGAAAACAATGCTGCCTGGCTTGTGTCTGATTCTCTCAGATTCCTCCTGAGTATATCATTGTGGACATGTGGGATTTTGAAAACCAACTACGCCCATGAGTTTATCTGTTCTTCCTGCCTCTTCTTTCGTACTTTAAGCCCTCTCCCACACAGGAAACACTGCACAGATGCCAATGTGAAATATGTCCCAGGACCTGCTAGGCATGGGTACCATGACTCAGTGCTAGCGTGCTCATTACAAATAACAATGCAGTGTGCATGCAGAAAGAGCACCATGTATACAAAATAAGTCTTTCAAAATTATAAAAAATAATAAAGTGGAAAACAATTTAAAATCCAATTCAGTGAGAACAGACTCTAGTAATATACACAATACACACACACACACACACACACACACACACACACAGAGTTGAATATGCAACTCTTCTCCAAAAATCATTTATCTAGTATGTAACAAATGGGTAACTGGGTAAAATTATTTCTTAATGTAAGTATTCCTGGTTGAATCTGCAAGAATGAACCATTTGTTTATATAAATCTCTCAGTATTTCAAAGATGAACCACAGTTTTTGCTGCTCTTGTTTTTATCTGCCCATTTCTAAGAACAATCCACAGACTGGTAGAAATGTGGCTGGGTACAATGGCATTCGGGACACTCTACACAAGCACTTGCTGAGTTCTGCTCGGAGCTTTTACAGATCAAAGGTCATCACAATCATTCAGACTTCAGGACAGTAGTTGGGGATGACCACAAAGACCTTGCTTTTTGCAGTAAATCAAACTAACAGGTTATTATTCAGTGATTCAAAATTGACCAACACAAGAGACAGAAAGAAAAATTTAATATCAAGGCCACAAATAAATCATGTAGAAAACCCACAGGAAAAGCAGCAGGTACCTGTATTCGTAAGTTTACAGGAAACAAAGGAAATAAGATTACGTGAAACTTTAATAATATTACATTATATATCTCCACCCTTAAAACAGTCACCTATGGTCCTTTAAGTTCTTCATGAAGATGAGAAACTGAATTCTAATTGTGCATAATCACAACTAGCCAGTAGCAGGAAGTTTGAGTCTAGATGCATTTTATCCCAGAGAACAGTCTACGCCACTGTGCCCAGCTGTGCTCTGCAGGAGAGGAAATACGACGTTCTATACCCGCAATGCAGTTTCATGCTGGCCTTTCATGGAAACAGACTTTGCTGCCTTTGTCATACGTCGCTCCTACGAGTGAATTATCCACAAGAATCAAGAGGGAGCAGTAAAAGGGCACAGCCTCTTGCATAGAACAAAGCGGGCTCCAGAGCTTCTAAAATGTCTGCACCAGGCATTTATTCTACCTGTACTAGGCCTCGTCTACTAGGAAACTTTTCAGTGGTGAGGCATGAAAACTCAGCAAACAAAGTGTGCTGTGTGGCAGCCCAGACACCAAGTGAACAGCCATGAGGGGGGTCACAGGTGCACACTTTCATAGTCAATCCTTGATGGTGAGAAAGCATTTTACAGCATGACTCTAGCCATGCATGGTGGTACACACCTGTAATCCCAGTGCATAGGAGGCAAGAGCAGGGTACCCAAACTCGGCACAATAGTTCAGCTGCGGCTACATAGCAAGATCCTTTCTCAGCTCCCCTCCAAAAAACATAAACCCTGACGCAGAGGACCCACATCTATGCTTCGTGACACAATAGTGATTATGTCACACATCACACATTTTCTGCTGCATTTAACGTCTTAAAATCCATTCATAACACACCTTGTGAAAATGAGATTCAGCAACAGATAAATGGTCAAATAAAACGTGCTATCTACATACAATGGACTATTATTCAACCGGAAAAAGAAAATGTCTGACCCATGCTATGACCCGGATGAAGCTTGAGAACAATAGGCTTAGTGGAATAACTCAGTCACAGAAAGACACATACTGTACCACTCTGCTCATGTGAGGTCCTTCTTGTAGCCATATTCATAGAGCAGAGGTATCCAAGGGTGGGGGGGAAGAGGTGGAGGAGAAAATTACTTAATGAATGTAGAGATTTGGTTTCAGATGATGCAAAAGCTCTGGTGATGGACACTGAATGTACCTGATGTCACCAAACCCTACACATGAGGTTGTAACACATGAGACTGGCTGGGCAGGAGCACTGCAGAGCAAGCCTGAAGACATGAGCTAAACCCCAGAACCCAGAGAAGATAGGAGTGAAAGTTGTCCTCTGACCCCCACACCTGAGCAATGAGAGGCTGGCAAGGCAGCTCAGTGGTTAAGAGTACTTGCTGATGTTGCAGGGACCTCGGTTCTGTTCCTAGAACCCATATCAGGCAGGGGTGGAGGGAAGCTCATAACTCTGGGGGATACGGCATCTTCCTCTGGCTTCCACAGGCACCAGCACACATGTGACAAACACTCACACATACACACGAATAAAAGATAAAAGGTTTAAAATTAAATAACTTTTTAAAAAGTATTTTCTTTCCAAATGCATGCTGGTGATATTCGTGTTTGCCCTGATTCAGCTCACACAGTGTGGCGGCTTCCACCAGGATTTCTGCTCAGTCCTTGGTGCAGAGCCCTTTAAACTCAGATTATAATCTGTGCTTATCACAGCACACGGCCACACTGGCCATGCGGGTTAACAAGAAACAAAAAGCCAGAAATCTTTACTAGTAATCCACAGCTTCCCACTCACAAGATGTTCCAGAAGGAAGTGGAAGAAGAAAAACTTTTCTCCGAAACATCTCTGGACAGCAGGTAAGGAGGTACATTTAATTAAAACCAGGTGTTGTTGTTGTTTTTAAGGTCCGCTCACTTAAGAGTGAGTGGGTCCTTGTTAAAATTCTTCCCATCTGGGGTAGTCCTAAAGCCAACACCTATGCTAACACTTAATAAAATGTCCATGCTAGTGAGGAACAGCTCAAAAAGCAAAACGCTAAAAATCTTTATTTCTAAGGTTGAAAGCCGTTGTGGATTTGAAGTATCACCCAGCTTCCTTCGAGACACTGACCTCTAGCTCCCCGAGGGCAAACGTCTGGTCAGGTATCACGCACAGGATGCCTGCCCTCATTTAGGAGTTCATGCATTCCACCAACTCAGTCTGATTTTATTCATCTGTCTTCACTTTGCCAAAGCTTTTTCAGTAATTTCCTCAATGTTAAAAATACAGCGAAGAAAACTCTAGAATAAACAAGCTCCTTCCCTAACGTGGATACATGTTTCCTTTGATGATTCTGAAGTTTTTACTGGGGGTGGGGAGATTCATCCCTGAGTTGCTGAAGAGATGGGAGCTTACCAAACTGTTCACTTTCTAGTCCTGTTTATAAAGTCAATCAGAGCAGCCGCTCAGGACTTATTTCCCTGTCAGGAAGCCATGCAGGAGGCAAGAAAACTAGAAACTACTTTCATAGACAAGAGCAACATCATTTGGAAATTTCTATTATAAAAATAATTTGTAAATATTAGAGTTAAAGAAATGGCTCATCAGTTGAGCGCGCTTGCTGCTCTTCCAGAGGACCAGAGTTCAGTTCCCAGCATCCACATGTGGGGGAAGGCTCATACTACCTACAAATCCAGATCCCTGTTCCGGCTTCTGCAGACACGTGCACTCATGCTCTCTCTCTCTCTCTCTCTCTCTCTCTCTCTCTCTCTCTCTCTCTCTCTCTCTCTCTCTCTCTCTCTCTCTCTCTCTCTCTCTCTCTCT
>NW_026067951.1:1243963-1272092 GCF_014885135.2 Alexandromys fortis | reverse complement strand
CTCTCTCTCTCTCTCTCTCTCTCTCACACACACACACACACACACACACACTTCAATAAAGAAAATGACGACTTTTATAGATGAGATTAAAATGAAGGGGACTGGGTAGAAGGGAAAGCTGCTCATCTCACCGGATAAATCAGTGCCAAGGATCCAAATGCTACCCCGAGTGTGCTCACTGAACTCATCTGCAGCTCAGGTCACTTCAAGCAATGATCTCACCACCAGACTCCCCAAAACAGACAGAACATTTTAATTTAAACTCAGGCAAAAAAAAAAAAAAGTGAGAGAGGGAAGAGGAAGAGGAGGAGGAGGAGGAGGAGGAGGAGGAGGAGAAGGAGGAGGAGGAGGAGGAGGAGGAGGAGGAGGAGAAGAAGAAGAAGAAGAAGAAGAAGAAGAAGAACAACAACAACAACAACAACAACAACAACAACAACAACAACAACAACAACTCTGATCACAGGTTTTCTTTTAAGGCTGCTATGGTTTGAGTCTAAAACGTCCCCCCACAGACTTGTATGCTTGAACATTTGGTACCCAGATGATGGCACTGTCTGGAGAAGTTGTGGAACCTTTATAGTGTGAGGCTCAACTGTGGAAAGTAGGTCACTATATATGGACCTTGTGGTTCTGACTTTCAGGGCAAAGCCACTCACCCCACCAAGCCGTCCCCATCATAACAAACTGCAACCCCTCTGAAACTGTGAACCAGAACAAACCTTACATCTCTTAAGTAGTTTCTGTCAGGTACTCTACCTCAGCAACAAGAAAAGTAACTCATTCCAAGACAGTATTAGAATTACAAAAGAAAAAAAAATAGGTTATTTTCCTATTAATTTCTATGGCACCCCCAACACAAGCATCTGGAAAATATCTACAATGTAAGGAGAAGCAAAAAACCCGATTTTTGTAAATTGTTTTCTCAATTTTCAGTTAAAATAGCTACCAACTGTCACACCAACTTTAAAAAAATAAATCATTCAAGTGTAGCTCTGTCCTAAGTAGTTTGGGCATTTAAGTGCCAATTGTAAATGGCCGCAGCAACTGATGGGCTTCCAAGAACAGCAGAAGGCACTATGTTACCGCGGGAAAGACCTCAAGGCCTTTGGAAACAACAAACACTGAGAATCACACATTACTATTCAGAAGCCAGGTTTCTGACTGCCCTGGAATATAGAATATTTATCCCTGAGAAGGAAAGTAACTAATAACCTCACAATTGGAATAAATCAGCTGAATGGCATTCTGGTGATTTACCAGTATTGATCTCCACACTCAGCCTATAACAGCCCTAAAACTGCTACCCAAAGCACAGCCAAAAAACCACAAAGTTTACCCATGCAAACACAGGTCTTAATGTATTCAATCCCACTCTTTGAGGTAAAAAACACAACAGAAACAGAATTTCAAATTCAAGTTGGGCTAGAACTTGGGGGACTGAAGCAGGAGGATCACACATTTGAGACTAGCATGCACTATATATCAAGACCTTGTCTCAGAACACGAAGTAGTAAGGGTGTAACTCAGTAATGGAGTACTTGCTCAGTATGGGCAAGGCCCTGGTGTGGTGGTCACACTGCAAAAGCAAGAAAGAAGTCTGGTCATGTTCTCCCTTCTTCTGCTCCTCATTTGGACCTTGGGAGCTCAGTCCGGTACTCCAATGTGGGTCTCTGTCTCTATCTCTATCCATCGCCAGATGAAGGTTCTTCTTATTTAGCTTCTCTAGAATCACAAATTATAGGCTCAATGTCCTTTATTTATGGCTAGAAACCAATTATGAGTGAGTATATCCCATGTTCATCTTTTTGGGTCTGGGTTACCTCACTCAGGATAGTGTTTTCTATTTCCATCCATTTGCATGCAAAATTCAAGATGTCATTGTTTTTTACCGCTGAGTAGTGGACCACGAGGAGTGCACCCACCCACGGAGACAGTGGGGCTGATCTATTGGGAGCTCACCAAGGCTAGCTGGACTGGGACTGAAAAAGCATGGGATAAAACCGGACTCTCTGAACATGGCGAACAATGAGGGCTGATGAGAAGCCAAGGACAATGGCACTGGGTTTTGATCCTACTTCATGTTCTGGCTTTGTGGGAGCCTAGCCAGTTTGGATGCTCACCTTCCTAGACCTGGATGGAGGGGGGAGGACCTTGGACTTCCCACAGGGCAGAGAACCCTGACAGCTCTTTGGACTGGAGAGGGAGGGGGAAGAGGAGTGGGGGGAGGGGGAGAGGAGTGGGGGAGGGGGAGGGAAATGGGAGGCTGGGAGGAGGCGGAAATTTTTTCAATAAAAAAAAAGATTTAGAAAGAAAGAAAGAAAGAAAGAAAGAAAGAAAGAAAGAAAGGAAGAAAGAAAGAAAGAAAGAAAGAAAGAGAAAGAAGTTTGGCTGCAGGGCTTGAGAGATGGCTCAGCTGAGCTCGAATCTCCAGCTTTCATGAAAACTGAGGTTAGTAGGTCATTAGGAACAGGCCCTGAATGTTAGGTCCACCCGTAGTTTGTCCTTTGCTTGTGTGTGTCTCTGATCCCACTGATCCAAGATGAGAGTTAGCCTGAAGAACACAGCAGAGAAAAAGAGAGCCTGTCTCGAGCATGGTGGAAGGTGAGAACAGACACCCATGGTTGTCCCTGGACCTCTACAGGAACACTGTGGTACAAATGAGTCCACATAAACACATGTGCACACCCAGACATACACATCTCATACACACCAGCTACACACACAAAACTACTCAGTGTCCCATATTAGAACATAAAATTATTTTAAACATTTTGTCATTCCCTAAATTCTTTTCCAAGAAGACCAATGGCACTATAAATCTTGAGCTATGCATATAAGTTAAATCAGATATACAAGTACATAAATAAACAAGAATCATAAAGTCAAAGCACCCAGTGCATGGGACAACCAAAGTATCACTCATTCAGACTAAAGTAATTTCTAGGTCTGAGGGCTAACTGCATTAACTGCTTCCTGGTGTTCAGAAGCAAAAAGTTACATATATTTCCTTCTCCAGAAAAAAGGAAAAAAATGCATCCAATTTTCTCAGGGGAAAAGGAGCAAACATCATAGCATGCTAGTCTAGAAGACACTTTCCACATGGCTTAGATAAGGGATGGAGGGTACCAGGACAGACAATACCCCTATTCATCCACACACACAAGTGCAACAAGCGCACGGCTGTTTCCTATTTTTAAAAAGCTGTTAAAGGCAAAGGCTCAGATTATGCCTGGTCCTCAATTCACTGCTTCCAGGACCCTAACTTCACACCAAGATGGATCTCAAAATAATGTATTCTGCAGAATCGTCCCAAATCATTTCCTCCTGCCCTCTTTGAGACAGAGGAGCATGCAGTTACCCTCGGAGATGAAGATCTAGAAAACCCACGTCCTGCTGCTTTGAGAAGAGGTCTCCCAGGCTGAGGGACACCTGGGGCTCACACCACGTGCCGGGCCTGCACCAACAAGAACACACATTATCTACGAAGCACCCGAGAAGGTTTGAGGGCAGAAAATAAAGCAGGTGAAGAGGGACTGAGGCCTCTGCGGGACTCTCCAGAGAGGGACCTAGGGAACGGGAAAGGCCTAGACAAGTACAAGAAGGGACATGGAAACCAGGTCAGGGCGGGGGCCGGGGAGACACCAGACTCGGACTCACGCTTACACGTCAAGAACTAACCCTAAACCCATTCCTCGTGATGCAGCCTTATACGCAGACCTAGATGTTCCTGGGGACATCTACCTCTGACGTCACTGCAGGTGACCACCCCAGCAAGTGTTAAAATTGATATCCATTTGGTAAAATTCATACTGTGTAAGGTTCCATACTGTTTACAATTGTGGAAGCCATATGCCCAGGCTGGCCATTTCAATTCTAGCTTACTGCTGCCAGCTCCCTTGACTCTTCTGGCTATGGGACAATAGAATAAACATGTCCTCACGATAAAGAACACTGTCTTATCCTGTGTAGACTTAAGAGATACGGGCTTGGAGGGGTGGGGGGGATGAGAGCACCCAACTTCAAAACACCTTTGACGTGCTGTCCCCAGAAATGCACGCCAAGTTCCCTAAAGACTCACTCTGACAAGACTAGAAAGCAGTCTTATCAGACTGCTTTCTGACCCCCTGGGAGAGCCTAGCCCCAAGAGCAGAGCTTTGCAGTACTGTTCTCAGTAACAGGAACACCCATGTTGTCAGCTGCTTCACTGAGGGTTCACTCTACACAGGCACACTGCGGTCAGCAGTTACGTTGCTGCAAACTCACTGCGAGGAGCACCGTTCCTATTTCCAGTTTACTGCTAAGGACACCAACTCAGGCAAGCACTTCACTCGCCTGGCGAACCACAGACCCGGGGGTGAACCTAAGCAGTGGAATTCTAGGGCCCACCCTCCCACTGTATTTTAAGTTTAAAGAAGTGGAAAGAGAAAAGTGGTTCACAAGGCAGAAGTTCCCCAGGAAAAGCAGCAAAGATAGGCCCTTTCTCTTGGCCAGTAAGAGAGGCAGGGTCTCCCTGAACCTCCAGAGGCAGAGGTATGCACCCAGAAATGAGCACATCGAATACGGAGCATCTGCCTGTCGCTAGTAACTGACAAGTGACACGAACTGCACAACCACAGGACAGACCACAGAACTCTGCAACAGGATATGGGTGCACCTTCCTGAGCGGACGCCACCCACTCCCCAGCTGCCCTTCGAGATCTCAGTGCGTTTTGATCTCTGTGTTATCACAAGCTTGTTGCCCGGCTCACCAGCTGTCTTCTGTTTTTTTGTTTTTTTAAGAAAATGCTCAAGGAACTTGTGGCCGGACACATCACTCCACCTAAATCATAAAGATAGGGTGGGTGGAGACCCAAGACTCACTTGCAGATAGCAGCAGCCATGGAGGAAAAGGAAAGGTTTGTGCTGGAAGCAAGCTACAGAGGGAAAGAAAAGAAATCCAACCCCATCTGCTTGCTAGAAGGGTCTCCTGCATTTCAGCCTTTCTGGAACGCCCCCTGACATCACAAAGTCACTTCTCGGGAGCCAGGGCTAGAGATACCACTCACTGTAGGATGGTGCTTCCTCCCTAAGAGGCCCATTGCTGTCACTGTCCTTAGGGGAAAGGGTTCCAAGTTCAGGACATGTGGAACAAAAAAAATGACAGAAACACATGAGTAAATGCTGCCTTATGAGGGAATTCCCAGCTTCCCCTGCTCACCATAGCTGCTGAGGAGCAAGACAGGGCTTTCTGAAGCTCACTCAGCCCGTGGAGATAAACAGTGAATCCCACAACTGACTACAGACAGAGAGGTTTTAGTGTCAGGTGCCCACTGCAGGAAGCAGGAAAGCCCTCAGGCGACTCAAAGCCTGGAGCAACAGGGCTCCTGTCCTGTTTCCAGCCAGACCTGGAAAACTTTACTGAATAATCAAGTGACCACAAGCACAACCCAAAGGTGGGAATGCAAGTGTGTCCCCCATGGGACTGCTTTCTCATTCCCTGGCATTCCTCTTTCATCCCATTTTACCACAAACAAAGGCGTCTCAGGCACGACAATGGGCTACATACAGTGGCCTCCAAATAAAACGGTTCGAATAAAAACCTCACTCTTGATTCCCAAAAAGAGACATGGAACACAAGAATGGAGCTCTCTCTGCATTAAGATCAGCAACTCTGAGGACCCCAGATCCCTCCCACTGACCGTACTACCTCATTCCCACTTTCCCACAGTCAATAAAAATAAGACTTCCAAAACCAGTTCTCATCAGACTGGAAATTAAGAAGGCTCAGCCTTCCCTCCTTCTTCTCTCCCCCGTTTTCTCAACAGTCCTAGCTAGCAATACCTCAAGGGGCCTGCTGTGATCCTAGGAGCTCCCAGGAAAAAAGACCACGGTCTCCTAAGAGACTCCAGAACAGGTACAATGACAAATACTGTGGCATGTGATGTGCTGAAGTTTCCAGTATTAGCTGAGCAAACAGACAGTCATCTAAAACAAGCCCAGAGAAGAAAGCTCCAAGAACTACAACACACAGTGACTTTCAGAATTCAAAAAGTAAATATGCAAGAACAGCCAGGTCTCTCCAATGACAAGGGCAAACTGCTGGCTCAACATGGAAGGCCCTGTGGGACAGATCTTGAGTCAGGATTTTCAGCATGCATGCAATGAGCATCTCTCTGCAACCACGTGCATATAAGCCAGGTGGCCATGTTATCTGCCACAGTCGCATCACTTCCGGAGTGGATAAAGGCTCTGTTAGTAACCACACCTGAATTAACCAGTCAAGCCAGGAGAAATCTGAAGACCAACCTTCTCTGCAGAACACTTCCTTGCCACTTTCCCATAGAGTCTAAGCCACTGTTCAAATGTTGTGTCTCTCCTAAAATTCACCCTTTTTGAACCCTAACCCAAAATGCAATGGTATTTGGAAGTGGGACATACTCAGAGTAGAGCCCTTCTGATGAAATGTACACCCTGAGAGAAGGCATGGAGGAAAGCCATGTCAGGATACAGCAAGAAGGTCAGCTATAAATCTGAATGTAGGCCCTTGCTAACACTGAACCTGCCAGTACCTCCATCTTGGCCTTCTCAGTCTCCAAACTAAGAAATGAATGTTGGTCACTTGCCACTCAATATCTAGTAGCCCAAACTGACAGCCATTCACACATTTCTGCCCATTTCTCCTCCATTCACCAATGAGATTCTGTGTTGGATGGTGTTATATCAATCTGACACAAGCTAAAACAATCTAAGAAGAGGGAACCTCAATGAAGATCTTCCACGGAATAGAGGTTATGGAAGGAACTGCGGGACATTTTCTTGATTAATGGTTGATGGGGAGAAGGCCCAGAGCATTGTGGGTAGTCCTGTGCTCTGTGGGGGAGTGGGGTGGGATAAGCAGGCCATGGGAAGCAAGCCAGTAAGCAGCACTCCTCCATGGCCTCTGCATCAGCTCCTGCCTCCAGATTCCTGCCCTATTTGAGTTTCTGTCCTGACTTCCTTTGATGATGAACAGTAACATGTAAGTATAAGCCAAATAAACTCTTTCCTCTTCAACTTGCTTCTGGTCATGGTATTTCACCACAGCAATAGTAACCCTAACAAAGACAGACAGATCCCAAAGCTCCAGGCTGAGCCCTCCGTGGACTCTTATCTCCTCTTTATACTCTACCATGGCTTAAGCTAGTCAAGCACTTCAACAGCCGATGAAAGGCTTCTGAGGACGGGACCAATAGAGAAGGCTAGCCCAAACCTGGGACAAATTCTCTGAGTCCTAATGAGATTGAAAGTCTCATGCCACTGGATAGCCATAACCACAGACATGTTTGAAGCCACGTCAATATGCCATCCTGGGAGGCACACACGGGGGGGGGGGGGCTATACATCTCTCACATGGATATGCTGATACCTGCACACAGGCACAGTGCCTACACAGTACCTGCTGGCTCACTTTAGGGTCAGAAGGTAAAGATGAGAACATTTGCGTTCACAAGCGAAGAACATCGCACACGTCACGCAGTTCTAGTCAACATCAAGTTCTTACTTTCTCCACACGCCTGCAAAAAACTAAGGCCACCGTAGTGCTTGAGATGCTGCATTCAGCCACCATGAGAACTCGGTTTCATTCCCATGTGTTTATCCACAAAGACACATTCTCCTACACTTGTTTAAACACACTCATAAATATGCTCAGCCACAGGAAGTTGCTCAGCCCTAGAATTCAAAATGAAGAGACAGCGCAGTGAGTTCTCATGTGTGTAAACAAATGCCAAGGCTTTTGTCTATAATATGAGAAACTATTTTTAACACAATGCTTTAGATTCTCTATAGTATAAACAGGACTTGTCTCTTACACACAGACTTTCAAAGCCGACCATTCTTTCTCTGCAATAAAACCATCACCATCTCAGTCCCCAGGGACTTTTGCTTCCTCTTCCTGCCTGTCTCCTCTGCATAGTGAACACACGGGCTAGGTATGACTAGGTATGACAAGGCATGACTGCGATGGCCAACGACACTGTGTTACTGCAGAGGTCGAGGGAAGAGACTTCTAGTTTCAGATATATACTAAAGAGCTCAGGTCCTGCGTGACCCAGCAGCTTCAGCACGCTTTATAAAGCAAGAGGACTGGGCGAAGATCTCAGCAAGTAAGACTACTTAGTAGGTAAGAATGAGGGCCTGGGTTCAAATTCCCAACACATTAAAAAACCGGATGTGGCCATACATATACTTGTATCCGAGCGTTGCAGGGTTGTGGTGGGGGGAAACACAAGTGTGTTGCTGAGCTTACTGGCTGCCAGGCTAGCTCCAGGTTCAGTAAGAGACTCACTGTGGGGAGTGACAGAGCAGGATTTCTGGTTCCTCCTCTGGCCTGCATACACACACACACACACACACACACACACACACACACACACACTCTGACTGTACCCTTTCTAGCCCTCTCTCTCCGCTCCCTGCTGCTGCCGCTCTGTCTCTCTCCTTCCCCCTCTCCCTGCATTCCTCGCTCCCCCCTCCACACACACACACACACACACACACACACACACACACAGCTGTGAGTTCTCTAAAGCACCACCCCACATTCAATTCAATGTTAATTGTTGAAAACACCTCCCTGGGCTATCACCGCAGTGCCATATTCAGAGACAGGGTTGGGTATGAATTTATAGAGGATGATCAACTGAATCGTCCACACATAAAAAGCAATTTATCTCCATTTAAAAAGCCACGTTGATCCACATGACGCTAGCAAGAGTGTCTGACAATTACTCTGAAAGGGATATAAATAGGCCATTTTTGAATCAGTCAGCTATGCACTCTGTTCTCCACCAAGCACATGCGTGCAACATGTTCCAGACAGCACACACAAACTGCTCAGTTTCTAGTAGAAATGGACTAGAGGGGAAACAAGAGTCTTATTAGAGTCACAGATCTCAGCCACCAAGTGTGAAAGAGGAAGTGCACAAAGAACTGTAACTTAGGGGCACTGAAAGCAAACAAGTGTCCCCTGGGCACATCTAAGGGGAGGCGCAAAGCCACGTGTGGCTTTTATGTTATCCCAAACTGTATGGAGCTGCTCATGGATCAGAGAAGGAACCACATCCCAGTGGGCACTCTCCTGCAGTCCCCTTGCCCTTGAGTGCTTGTGTACTTGGGTAGTCTACAGAACAGCTCTGGGGAACACACTCTGCGCTTCCTATGCTCCGAAGGGAAGGGGTGCCTGAAGCCTGAAGCCTGAGGCAAGGCTAACCTCAGGAAATCAACACCAGACATCTCCCTCCCTTTCTCCCCAGAAGGGTGGTTTAGGGCCTGAACTCCTCCCCCATATACACCCACACATCTCCCTAGAGGTACCTTCAGGAAGCCTCAGCTCCAGGATGGCTGACCCGGCTGGGCATGGGAGAAAGAGACAAGCGGTTCCCAGGGACTCCCAAGTCAATTCTCTGGTGATGTTTTCAAGTACTCAGAGGCCAAATGGTGAACGTATAAAATAAAAATGATCAGAGGATTTTTTTCTTATGTGAGTTGGCCCAAGGCACTTATCAAAAGATACTGTTCAAATCTAGCTGGACATCTTCTCAGAGTGCTGGTCACAATGTGGTGACAGAGCACACTAAGGTACCAAAGGTCCTTACCCTTTGATGCTGACGGTATCCCCAGGTCAGCCACAGTGCCAGCGTGCAGTGTGCTGGTGAAGTAGGCTAATCTCATTTGCTATGGCATGGCCCTTTAAAAGGAGCATTCTCTATACTTCCCGCTGGAAACACAGCAATCCATCCTACTTATCCACGCTTACCACTGAAGCTGAAAACTGTCTGCCATTTCTCCTGTGTTTCGGTAAAACTAAAACAAAACTATCTTGGCTTTATCATCCTCCGCTCTGCCGTGTGTGTGAGTGTGTGTGTGCGTGTTTGTGTATGCATGTATGTATATGCATATACATGTCTCTGTGTACACACAGGTATTTAGGAAGTCCAAAGGTTGAAATCAGGAGTCTTATTTATATTTAGAGAGAGTCTCTTACTGAGCCTGGAGCTCATCAATTCAGCTAGACTGGTTGGCAGGTGAGCTCCCATGATCCTCCTTTCTGTTTCCCCAGCACTGGGATGACAGACACACACAGGTGCACCTGGCTTCTGTATGGGTTCTAGGTATCACATTCAGGCCATCATGCTTATACAACAAGTACTTTACCAACTGAGCCATTTCCCATGCTCCTCTTTCAAAAAGAAATTTATATCATGTATATCGTGTGTGTGTGTCTGTCTATCTGTATCTGTGTGTATCTGTGAATCTGTATGTATATGTATTCGTGTACCATATGTGCACTGGTGCCCATGGAAGCCAGAAGAAGTCATACTTTCCCTGCGACTGGAATAAAGATGGCTGTGAGCCAACCAACATAGATTCTGGGAGCTAAACTTGAATCTTCTAAAGGGCAGAAGTACTGTGAGCCACTGAGCCATCTCTGCAGCTCCATTTTTTTTAATTCATTAATGATTCACCTTTTCTAAGACGAGTCTGATCATACGTGTCCTTACCACATGAGACATTTACAGATGGTTACTGAAAAAATACCGGATGATGGTCTGTGCCACCGCATGGAACTGTTCCTTATAATTCTATGCTATAAACTTATAAACTCCTAACTGCATAAACACACAGAATTTGTTATTACTATAAAACTCAACTTACAATAAAACTAAACTGACACAATAACATGTAGAAAAAACAGTGCAAATGGCAATTAACTTTCACGGTAGGAAGTACACTACATGGACTAACTGGAAAAGGCTCCGTTTTTTTCTAGGAAGTCCCGAATGTCCTGATGTTGCTGCCACGTGGAGTGCTGTCAGACACTCTGGTAATGTAGGTCTCATCTCAAACTCACTAACTTGCAATCTCTAATGAAATACTTAATTCAAGCACCATCATCAATAGATACTAACAACATTAGGAGAAAGGTCGATGAGGGACACTCACAATGAAGGATCCAGCTGTCGACACAGAAACCCAATGATCAATGTTCACATTGCCCTGAGTGACAGTCAGATACTGTCTTGGGATGATGCAACAGGAAGCAGATGTCCCTGCCCAAAGAGCTGACCACCAAACCCAATGGAGCAGAGGTGCTAAGAGCCAGTTCACAGACCCACAAGAACTAGTGGAACAAGTTTTCAAAGCAAACTACAGTACAATCCAGGAAGTGGGCCACTCTACTGGATGAGTGACCTGCTTTCCTCAACAAGCCAGCAGCACAAGGAGGAAGGTGCTGAGGACCAACAGCTGTGCTGGACTTGAAGGCCTTAAGAGGAAGAACCACCACATGCAGACCGTGACATTTTAAAGATTTGGCTTCAAAGAAACCAGGTGTAATATAGCTACTATCACACTGTTTAGAAATGAGGCCAGTGTTCAGACCTTGACAAACTCTACAGATTTCTGGGCTTGCCCAAGTCTTGCTTGAGTTTTCAGTTGATAGCACCCTCAGCCACCCCTCAGGCAAAGGGCAGGGCCTAGCAACAGAAATAAATAAAAAAGTGTGTGCTTTGCCCAGCTCAGAAAGAGAAGTCTCTGAAGTCAGAAGAAAGCAGGACAGGCCTGGGGATGCCCCGAGAGGAAACTTGCAGATCTTCCCACCCAGAAACTGTTGCAAATAAGCCCAGGGTTTTACCTGGAACTTACTCTTGTAAAAAGTGGAAAGTCGGTGCTCAGAGCAGAGAAGTCAGAGCTGAAGTGAGCAGGGCACAGCAGGCTGAGAGGACAGAGACAAGCGATGCCCACACACAACTGAGGATTTTATATCTTAAACAAGGCCCCACTCTACTTCTCTACTTCTGGGGGGGAGGATGTGATTTCGGTCTTTTTCACAATTACAGAGTCTAACACCACACCCACGAATCTCTTTTAAGGAAGAAGAAAAAAAAAAAAGCAGAGTCCTGCAGTTCAAACAAGATAAGTCAAAGGAAAACTTTTTAAATTAAAATTGTTATTTTTTTTCTTCTTAAAATGGGACATTCTAAAAAGAAATGCAGGGTTTTAGTTGTGACTTTGACCTAGTAAACTAGATTACATGATAAACTCCTAGAAGATGAAAGAAAGGCATATTACCTTTGAAAAGCTAGTCTATGAATGATACAATTTCATCCTTAGGACTTTAGAAGGATATGGAACTTGCAAAGAGTGTCTTACCAGAAAGCAAGGGTGAAATCTAGGTGTAAAGTGTGTCCTTACTGCAAACAGCTCCCTGCTGTACAACAGCCACAGCTCATGAGTGCTTACCCCAGATAAACACATGTGACCAGCCCTTACCAAGCTTACTGGTAGAAATGAGTTGTTGAAAATATCTTCCACAATTTAGAATACTTGTGATACATAAGGAATCCTTCTTCAATACAGGATATGAACTCTTCTAATAGGAATGTTGCACAGATAAAAAAAAAAAACAACTGTTCAAATACGCAGTTGACATAAAGATGAGAAAATACATTAATATCTAATGCAATTACATAATCATCTTTAAAATGTATGATGCCTAATCAAATTCCATCCAGTAATATAGTTAAGTCATAAATAGCCTCAAGATACTTCATACAAAAATGTATTTCTGGTAAACACCACATTTAAAACGTAGCTCAAGCATGCAAGCTCTGCCTAATGGCATAATTATGTGCTTTTAATCTGGTGCCGCTCTGATGCATGCCTAAGAAAATTACCCCACGAAAGGACCACTTTAAGATGCCATAATCCCCATATGGTAAAGCCAAACTGAAAATTCAGAACAAACATTTTTCTTAAAGCTATAACTTCAGATTTATCCGCGAGCCTCCTTCCCTACTGGAAGTCTCGGCCTCCCTGAAGCTTTAAATACGGGCTCAGAGGAGCTCGGCAGCAAGGTGAGGAGGCAGTTCCGAAAGGACAACGCCTAGACAAAGCCTAAACTGGATCCTAGCTTTATCACCCTGGGTGAGCTTTTTAGTCTCTTGGCACTCTGGACTCCTCCTTGGTCAAGCACTAACTACACAACCACCCTCTTAGAAGATCACAAAAGACGACAACATTAACAGAGCCATGCCTCAGTGAACACTAACTACCATTTTTATTAATGCTGTCTTAAGGTACATCCCAATGATGCTTTTCCCATCAGCACAGAGCACATCCATCTAAGAAAGGCCAAGAATGCCCCCTTAAAAGTATATGAAGCCAGGTGGCAGCGGTGGTACACACCTCTCTTTAACCCTAGCATTCTAAAGACAGAGGTAGGTAGGCCAATCTCTAAATTCAAGGCCAACCTGGTCTACAGAATGAGTTTCAGGACCGTCAGAGCTACACAAGCCGTCTCAAAAAAGACAAAAACCAATCAAACAAAATGGAGTATGAACTATGAAACAATGGATAAACCTCAAAAACTTTATGTAGCTGAACACACCCAACCCAATAGGCTATTTGTCCAAGATTTCTGGGGGAGAAAACCTATGGAGACAGAAAGGGAGCTGTGGTTGCCTAAGGCTGAGGATGGGAATGGAAACTGACTGCTGAACCTAAAACTGAACTGGGAGGATGGCTGCCAAGCCTAAAAAATATGAAAAATATGAACTGGATGTTGACAATAGGTGAATTCAATGAAATGTAAATTATACAGAGTATACTGTGAAAATAAAGAAGACAACAAAGGCGTGTTTCCAAAGTGTTCACATGAAACTTCACACCCATCCGCCATCATCATTCAGAGTTAGACAGATGGAGCACAAATGAGATGAAGAGGCAGTGGTTCCGCTGACTTCTAATCCCAATTCCCAGCCTCTTCCAGGACAACTTCTCTAATCCTTGTCTTCCTCGTCTGTGATACAAGAATAGACTGGTTTCAGAGGTTACCGTACATTGTAAATAGAATCCTCACCCAGTCTTTCTTTTCCAGCAAATGGCATCATCATTCACCTGGTGGCTTGGGTCTCATAAGTAGATGTCGCTCATGATTCTTCCACTAGCCAATACCAGTCCAAATCATTAGCCAGTCGTTGTGGCCCATCTTCAAACTATACCATCCAGCTCCCTCTCACCAACTGCATGTAGCCGCTAGAGCATCTCAGGTACAGACAAACATCTACTTCCATTGACCTTCCTGCGTCTATGTTGGACCCTCAGAAGCCACCGCTACTCTCCACAGCCAGAGAGACAGGCCGAAAATGCACGGCCATCTCTCCCACCCCTGCTCAAGATGCTTCCATGGCTTCTGTATCAGCCAGTTTCCTCACCATGGGACCTCAAAGCTCATCTCAAACCCTTCCTCTTGCCTGCCCAACTGGCTCCATCCTCATTAGCCTTCCTGTGCTTCCTTCTATAGCAAGCTCCCAAGGACCTCAAGCCCTTCGCTCTGCTCAGACTAATTGGAGTGCATTACAGATTTGTTCTCTTTGTTCAAAACTCAGAGCAGGACCCTCACCCTATTAAGGCACCAATTCCTCTGCAGCAGGTTGCAGCCCACAACCAGACTTGCTTCCTTGGCATATGGCCGTAAGAACTACCTCATCTATGTATTTATTTATTGTCAATAAGTCATTAGCACACTAACTCCAAACAAGTGGGACTTTGGTCTGTTCTATCCCCAGACCCTACAGTCTGCAATATGGACTGGTACAAACCAGCATTCCTTAATGCTAAATGAACAATTTCATAAAGCATTTAGTCTACTACACAGGACACTACCAAAAACTGTGAGTTGGTAATAATTTACATTGCCGGTATTTGCATTTGTTGCTATTATTGTATTTTACAGATAAGAATATAGGATCCTTAACAGCCCACGTCGAACTTTAGTCTATGATGCTTCCAGTTCTGTGAGCACAGGATAACTGAAGAGGGGACCATCACAGCAGGACCTACAGGAAGTGCAGAGTGTCTTCCTCACCATCCCAGTCCTGCTCCTGACACCATCTCCTAAGGAGTGACCTGTGTTCTGAGACCCCTGGGGCATGCTCTATCCGCAACAGCTGACAGTCACAGGGTAGGTGCATCATGGGGTATAAAGACATGAAGGTAACAGTGATCTCCACTTACAAAGGAGGAAGCTGAACAGCTTGTCTCAATCCATGTACTAATTTAATGTAAGCCTGGCTGTAGCCGAGGCTTTTCTCTTCCAAGCTCACTGTATTACTCTGTACAACCACAGAGGAAAAAGAAAGGGAAAAGGAGCGAGACAGGGAGGGAAATGGAGACTTGGAATGAACTTTTGTCACACTTATGCCCTCAGTTGTCACAGCTGTATGTATTTCAAATAGCGTCAGTTTTTTAGGGGAAGAACATTACACATCTACATAGAGACATCCATATTAACATTCTTGACTTTGTCCAAGACACAGGGGTTTTTGTATCTCTGTCTTGGTCACTCATAAACAACCTGTGCTCACCTAGACTGTGGGGTTTATGCCATGAGTATGCAAGTCTTATAAACTTAGCATCCGTCAGGCTCAGACACCTAAAAACCTGAGGCTTCATTTCCACTCTCAGAGCGTACACTCTGAACATCGACGTCAGGGTTCTCTCTCACACACCTCACTATGACACTTCAGGAAAAACAGAACACAACATGGAATTTCTAATATCACAACAAGGTTATCCTTAAAACTCTCCAGGGATCAAGATGAGACAAGAGGCCAGATGAAGAGAGGGACCGAGTCCCCGGCCTCTCCAGGCATCCCTGTGCCAGCATGTGACATGCTTCCTTACTAAAACTCAGTTTACAAGACTGCAGGTGAAATGCAGGTTCCAGTTCCTACCCATGTTAATTTGCCTTTTTCACCACTGAGTGGCTGAAGTTCTTGATGTATTGGGAGATGAGTCCTCTTTAGCTAAATGCCCGGCAAATCATCACTGACTCTGAACGCTGCCCTTCCACGCTGCTTCGTTTCCTCTGCTGTGCTAAGGCTTGTGCTTAAACGGGATTTCCATTTGCTTTTGAGTTTCTTATGTTCTGTCTCATATCCATAAAACCATTTCAAAGGGCAACATCATGATGGCTTCCTGTTTTCCTCTAGAAATTTTGCAGGAACAACAGTTCTGGACAAATGTAGTATATATATAATAGAATACTATTTGGCCTTAGACGGATGGAAATTCAACGGTATACTACAACCTTAATGAACCCGGAAGGGGTCAGGCTAGTGAAGACAGCAAGCTGCAGAGGGGCCAATGCTGCATGGTGACATTCTGTGAAGTATCTAATAATCAGGTTCACGGAGTCAAAGGGAAGGACGATGGTTGAAAGGGGCTGAGCAGGAGGGAGATGGGGACTTCCCAACCAACAGTCGTAAAGTTTCAGTCAAGCAGTCGTCCAGATAGCAGCTGTCCAGGGTCACACCTGTGGTCAGCAATGACGTACATGACCCAGGTGTCCTCCTGTCTCTGCCTCCCAGGACCTAAACTGCAGCACACACTGGATCTGAACTCAGGTCCTCATGCTTGTGTGGGAAGGGCTTTACCAACTGAGCCCTCTCTCGGTGCTCTATAATGAAAATATTTCAAGTCTTTTTAAAAAGCCATCAAACTATAATCTGTATTCTACCTTGTTCTAGAGCAGACTTAATAATTCACTCTTAGGAAGCTTACAGAGGCTCAGCAAATTCCCTACCTAAAGCTTTCTCATGACCGGCAGGGCTTAATCAGCAGCAACCCACGGCATGCGGATTGAGGCTTTCCTCCTTAATCCCTGCAGCATGCTCTACCTGCACTCCATGTCTGCCAGTGTGCACTGAATACTACTGTCACCAACACCAACTCACATCTCCCTCGTGATCTCACACGAGTGTGTCACACACGCACCCCACTACAGAGGGCAGACCAACTACAGGCCCGGGTTTACACCTTTACACATCTTTGGTAGGGCTGCCCTGTGTTCCTCTGATGTAAACACAGCCCTCCTGAAACTATCCCCTCTCCCTTCCTGTATCCCAGCCGCATTTGGGAATACCCTGAAACCACTCTCTCACTATTTTCCTGCAAACTCCTCTGGTTATCTCTTCATCTGTAATAGAATTTCCAGAAATGGGGGAGGAAACACAGCTGCAGCGGGCCGATCTCTGTGTACCACCGATATTGTCTCTCAGAATCCCTGCAGGTCAGGACACCGTGCCACAGCAACAACCCAACTTCGCAGGCTGCTAGCCCTGAGGTTACCTTCAGTGAGGACAATGAAAACATACTGTGACATCTCTCAGTCACTCAATTCTGCACTAGAAACTGTTCCAATATGTCAGTCAAATTATAGACAAAACACAGCAGCCCCCTGTTAATTCAGTTGGCCCCAGTGAGCAGGCCCTGGGCAACTATACTCTCGGCTCCAAGTGCCTGCCAGGCCACTCCAGACTTCACATGGTTAGGAACTTAATCCCATCCTGCCCTGTGGTTTCCATCATTCTATCTAAAACAGCTCAAATCAAAAAGGGCTACTTCTAGCTACAGCTCTACCCAAGTAACAGCCATTAACAATGTGGGGTCCCTTTGTACAACTATTAAAGTACCTCCCTTGCCTACCCTCCTACGAGGGCCTAGTTGCTCCTGTCAACTACAATAAACTCGGTGCCTGGCCCCTAAGCACCTACCTAGACAAAGCTTCCCCAGCCACCTCAGAAAGTCTCCATCCATTTGCCACGTCTAAATGGTAACCTAAGCCAGCTTCCCAAATCACTGCATTTCACAGCTGAGGCTCAGAACCCGTGATGATAGGTGAAAGAAAGCAAGCATCCGTTCCTTTAAGGGCATTACCACAAGCACTCGGGGTGAGGAAAAGTTCAGATGGAAAAGACTCAGCACTTCTCCACAGGAAGGAAAAGAGAAAATAATACATTGCTTCAAGCAGGAAAAGCAAGAACAGGCAAAGATTAGACAGGGGGAAGAGACAAGGAAGTGGGAAATTCTCAGGGGATCATGCCAAAGTTAGGCACAGCTATGGATACATACAGTGACCTTCACCCCAGCTCTGTACGAAGCCAGCGAGCCCCAAAGCAGGACAATTTCTCCCTGGCACTTTTTCTAGACTCAGCACATATTTCTAGAAATTGGGATTTCCACAAATGGCTGAAAATCCAGCCCTCTTTGAACCAAACTCCCAAGCCCAGTTTCTAACAACACTCTTAACAATGAATTCTAGAGGGCTGAGGCACTGAAACCCACAGTCCTCATCTGTGGCCCACTTTCGGTGAGAAGTCTTCTACCCCTCAGTCATCGCAGGAAACGCAGTGAAGACCCTCCCTCCCTCCCTCCTTCCCTCCCTCCCTCCCTCCCTCCCNTCGCAGCACCCGCCGTGCAGGCCCTCCCTCCCTCCCTCCCTCCCTCCCTCCCTCCCTCCCTCCCTCCCTCCCTCCCTCCTTCCTTCCTTCCTTCCTTCCTTCCTTCCTTCCTTCCTTCCTCCCTGCACTTGCAGCATTTGCATTTTAGACAAGAGCTAGAGCAATGAGTGGATGAGCAACAGCACCTGGCTCCCGCAGGTCAGGGACACGATTTCTTGAGCAGGTCTCTCAACTACAAAACAAGTCTTTCAACCACTTCAGGAATGGACTCTCTGACCCTGATACTGGATGCTCCAACAACTGGCTCTTGTCTGGCATGGCAACAGAACAGAACTTCCAAACTCTGACCCGAGCTCTAAGTTGGCTGTTGTTCCCACACTGTCCAAAGTTCCACAGAGGGGATGGAAAATAAGAGCTGGGCATGCTGCTCTTTCCTCCTGGGCTTTCTTCGGGTTCTATTACGTAGCAAAGTGCCAGGACTAGGAGAGCATCACAGATGACTACAGAGGCTATGTGTTCTGCCCTCATCTAGGGGTCACTACAACCCTGCAACTACTGCAAGCAAGTGTGCTTGCAGATTAAGGAACCCCAGAGTACAGATGCAAACTCCAAATGGGAGGGAGAGCAACAAAACCGTGAACCTGATAGCACGCGGCCACAACTTCCTCCTCATGACGTCTCCTGGCTTCAAACCCATTGCATCATCTCCTCGACCCTGCTTCTAAAGGGCTGTCTCAAAGGCTTCGTTCTACTTGGAATATTACAGAATTCAAAGATCAAACTTTTTACAAGGGGAAAATAAAAGTAATGACAGACATGTCCACTGGTCAAATATAGAGCGGAATGACTTTTCAGACACTCAAACTGCACAGGGGAAGCTGGTTTTCCTTTCTCAACTCAAACTGTCTGAAGCATGCGTGGATGCATCCAGAAAACCACTGCCATTTTTTGTACAAAGCAGCTCTTTCCATCGTGCAGGTCTCATGAACCTCAGAATTTTCTAAAATCGTTTATTATTTCATGTGCATGAGTGTTTTGCCTACATGCCTGCAAGTATACCATGTACTTGCCTGTTGCCTACTGAAGTCAAGGGTGTTAGATGCCCTATAACTGGATGTACAGATGGTTGTGAGCCACTATGTGGGTGTTGGGAATTGAACCCTAGGTCTTCTCCAAGAGCAACAAGTGCTCTTGACAACTGAGCCAAGCCTCCAAGCCCCAAATCTCAGAGTATTTTTAAAGTAAGATTTATTTGCTTTTTAAACAGTCAGTCCCAAGCTACTCCTGAAATTCAAAAAATATATATCCACAGACATATGTATATGCGTGTGTGTTTACCTCTTTCCAGTAAACTGCAGAACACATTACTTTTCCTTCATCATCCCTCTCCCTTCTGAAAAAGTAGTTACTGGCAAGACTGAGAAAATATATTCCAAAACAAGTTGATGGTCTAATCCTCCGTGAAAGTGGCAAAGGAATATTGCAAAGTTACACTATTAAATGTCACACTTTGGACAAATACAAAGGTTAGGAAATAGTAATGTATTCATTTGGTCTCTCTCTCTCTCTCTCTCTACACACACACACACACACACACACACACACTCACACACACACACACTCACACTTCCCTAACATGAATGAAGCAAACATGCTTTCATCCTCACGATATGTTTGGGTGATGGCCACATGAGTGAACTCTTTTTTCTGTTTGTTTGGGGTTTTTTTTTTTGAGATTTTTCACAAATATAATCGTTATATAATTGGAAGTGTAAAGCCTGAAACCACAAACACTAAGAAATCTTCCCTTGACGGGCACCTCTGAGAGGTTAAAGGAACTTTAACAGCTAACACTTGGAAAGGATAGAGGGGTGGCATGCTTTGAGAAGACCCTGGCCTCCCTGTTAGCAAGGAGGCTCCTCCAAGGCAGAATGTCAAGTCTAACCTGTCTCATTCTGGTCTCCTGTTAGCCCCTCCAGGGTCGCACCCATTCTAACCAAATAACTCCGCTTAGCAGTCCCAGACAAAAATTATTCTGAGAAGGGACTGGTACGGCTGGTGTCTGCACTTCATCCCCTCAACAGAAGCCCTCTAAATTTCAAAGAGCTGGTACGCTTCACTTCCCGCACGCATGTCAAAACTTGGCTCTGATGGATCCGATTACTCCCAGTCACCCAGAAATGTTTCAGGAGGCAATCACGGAACCCAGACAAAATAGAGGGACTTCTTATGCGTAGACATCACCCAATCTCCTGGCGTTGCCGGACTCAAAGAGGCACCGCCGCCGAGTCCAACAGAGAAAAGTAACTTGCAGAAAGGAAACAGTGTCACCACCACCTTTCTAAGCAGCGCGACCCCGCCTTTGTCTGCCGAGCCAGGGCTGGCGTCGGGCCGCTGACCCCATCCTGCCGGCGGGGCAGGCAAGACTGGCATTTGGCCGCGCAGCCTTGCAGCCAGGGTCTCAGGGTCTGGGTCTGCAGGGCCGAGGATACAACAATGAGCCGAGCAGCAGCCCGGATGCCCCCCTCTCCAGGGGCCCCTCGGCCCCCAGCGCCCCTCCATCGGGGCCCCGCCCGGGCCCTGCACCCTCGACCTTCCCAGGCAGCGCAGGGCCACCCGGCTCCCCGCCGCCGGCTTGCGCCCGAGGGACCGCGAAGCCATCCGGCGCTGCTGGCCAACGACAGGGTCCCCCGGACCGGGGTCAGACAGGCGTCGCTGTGTCCCCGCGGGCGGCCGCCTCGTAAGCCCCGCGTCTTTGTGTGTGAAGTAAGTGTGGAGCCAGCCTACCTCGCACAAAGGCGCGCTGCTCCCCGGCGCGCTCCGCTGCTAGCGGTGGTGGCCGGCACCTTGGCCGCCGAGGTGGTGAGAGGGCGGTTCCGACGGCGGTTGCAACGCCCCGACTCCGAAGCCCGTCCGGCTCAGGGCGGCTCTCACACCCCGCGGCCCCACGCAGCAGAATTAAGTGCCGGGGCGGGCCGGGGGTGGGCCGGGGCCGCTGAGTCACCACTAGGCCACGCCCCATGCTCCAGGCCACGCCCCAAGCATCCGACCACGCCCCCCGAACCTTCAGCTATGGTTGGCTCTATGGACAGAGATGAGTGCTCCAGGTCCTGGGTCGGGTAGCAGGGGCCTCTGTTGTGTTGTTTTACTTTGGTTAGCTTGGGGACTCCAGAAAGAACAGGAAGGTAGAAGGAAAAATTGTCACCTGCCTAATGGAAGGTGACAGATGCAAATTCACTGGGTCCACAATGTAAAATTCATTATGCACCTGCTTGTGTGTGTTTTCTCTCATCTTTCTGTCTTTGTATGTGTGTGTCTTTTTTGTCTGTCTTTCTGTGTCTCTGTCTCTTGTTCTGTTTCTGTGTCTGTCCCTCTGTTTGTCTTTCTGTCTATCTTTCTGTCTCTGTGAGTCTCTTAAATCTTTCTGGGTGTCTCTGTTGCTTCCTTGCTCTGTTGTGTCTTGTGTCTCTCTTTGTTTCTGTGTATCTGTCTTTGTCTCTCTGTTATCTCCTTCCCTCCCTCCTTCCCTCTCTGTTCTCTCTCTCCAGACATTGAATTCCTGCCAAGTACTTCTGGAAGAAAACTCAAGAGTTTGTTATAATTACACAAATTCCCAGCCAACTGAAGACTCGGAACCCCCGACCCAGGTTTTCCTCCCCATCCTCATGAAAGGGCAGTTGGAGACTAAAGTCAACGAAGGACTGATTCTAATCTTTTTTAAAATTCTCTTTAATTATTTTCCCCTGGCCAATCCAAAGCTTTCATGATTACCATGTACCTGAATCACAGCAGATACGAAAGCAGGACCTGACTCAGGTTGAAAAGAAGGCCAGCAGGTTGATGGTTCTACACTAAAAGCTTCTTCATTTTCTTTGCAACAGATGACTAAGGATTTATTTAATAGGAAACTTTTCTGACTCAAAGAGATTAGGTCATATTCACACAGAGAAAAAAAATGCTCCCAATGTATTTCAATGAGCAAATTACTTATCCCAAAGGTATCTTGCCCTACAGCACCTTCAGTCAGCTCCTGGCCATCCCCCCTGCCCAAGAGCCTGCTAAGCAATAGACTTGCTCTCCCCAGGACTTACATTACATCACATTAGTCTGAAATATGGCATGTAATAATAACTCTGCAATATTTCTTTGCCACTTCCACATAGAGTTAAACCAACAACTTGTTTTAGAATACACACACGCGCGCGCATGCTCACACACACACACATGCACGCACACACACGCAAACGTGTGCATACACACGCGCACACACGCACACACACACACGCACGCGCACACACAATCAGAGCCTTCCCAGGCTCAGCAGCATCTGCTCACACTTCACTCCTCGTCTGCTGCCATTCCTCCTCCCCTGCTCTGCTTGGTGTTTCTTCTCTCCATAATGGCCTCCTAGTCACCACCAGCACCTGGGATCCAGCCTAGATTCCTACGCCTCCCCACTGGTGTCAACTTTCTGACTAAAATGGCTAGCTGTCCCCTTCCCCATCGTGTGGAGCACCACACTTGCCTCCTGGCTCTGTTGCCACCGTATGGTAGGGCTGTCCAAACCAGTCCTGCCACCCCTGTCACAGTGTCCCGGCTGCTTTCTGGGAGAACTTTTCAGTACAAATGCTCCGCTTCTGCTGCTGCCAAAATCTTTATTGTGCTGCTACTTTTGTTGCCACTTTGACAAAACCCCGGATAGACACCGGGAAGGGGGATGCCTTTGGCTCACAAGTCTTTGTCCTTCCAGGTGGCTGCTGTATCTGATGCTAACTCCTGACGTCATGCCCAGGAGCCGAAATGAGGGTGAGTAGAGCCTGGTACCAGTTATCATTTTAAAAACCCATCACTCTTGATGTACCCTGACAAGAAAGCACACCCCGAAGATTCCATAGCGCCCCAAATACCACCACTATCTGTGGTCCACACGTGGCAAGCATGGACCTGAAAAGGACCCCAGAGACGCAATGTCTGATATGTAACAGGTTCCCAATTCCTGCTACAAGGTGAAGTTCAAGTGACATAGAGCAGTGTTCCAGAGGACAGCACACTTCCCTGAAACCTGGGCCACACCCCCACACTCTCCCTACATCCCCTAAGCACTCAGGACTGCTCCGTCACTGTGCCACACTTGTTATGTGGCCCTGCTCACCAGATGGTGGGTGAGTAGGTCACCTCATGCATTCTTCCACGTGCTTCTGCCTCTGCCTGGTCTAGCTCTACACAGTCCCAGATCCAAAAGCCTCTCTGAGTCTAAGGCTTCTCTGAAAAGCCTTCCGGAGCTGCTCTAACTAAATGGGTTCACTCTTCCCGTCTGTTCTGAGCACAACATTGTAATTACCACACTGTATTGCTAATGTGCATGCCCTGAGTGCATTTTGTGTTTCACACACACACACACACACACATATATGTATGTATATACATCCTCAGGCTTAATTTAGCACATGCCATAGAAGAAGTGCTAGGGTCTAGATTCTATACTCCCCATAACATACAGACTGAAATCCTAATCACTCCCACCCCAGCAGAGCTATGTTTGGCGATAAGCCTTGTGCAGAGGTAAGTAGGTCATAAGGTGACTATATAGTAGTTACTTATCTCATTGCTGAAACAAAATACCCAAAAGAATTTTCGGAAGAACAGATTTATTTTGACACAGTTCAAGGGGACATAAAATGTCCTTATAGGAAAGGCACATTCCAGGAGTGTCAGGTGGCTCATACTGTTGCAAGCATCAAGGAGAGAGAGGTAAATGCTGGTGCTCATCCTCTTTATCTTTTTTATGTAGTCCCAGACCCCAGCCTACGCAATAGTGCCACCCACATTTAGGGTGGGGTGTCCCACTTCAAAAGCTTCAATTAGCCTAGTCTTTATAATACACCCAGAGGCTTCTGCCTGGTCATTCTAGACCCCATCAAGCTGGCAGTCAGTATTAACCAGCACAATGACCTTATAGGAAGAAAAGTGACAAGCTCCTCAGTCGCCCCCCCCCCACACACACACGGACACAGAGAGAAGGCAGCCGTCTAGAAACTTGAGCAAGAAACCTTACCAAAAAACAACCAGCCTAGCACCTTGACCCTTACATTCCAGCCTCTAAAACCACATCAAAATAAAATAAAGGGTCCCACTTATTGCTCACAGTCTGTGGTGTTTTTTATGGAAGCCTGATCAGATGACATAAAAATATGATGTGGAATCTCACTTTGGTAAAGCACTACCCAGCAGTGTGCCTGACTTGACCCTCCAAAGCAGACTGAACAAACTTCCAGAGTGCCAGACCCCTGGGTAGAGTGTCTGAACGTGATAAGTGACCACAGCCTTTCCCTTCCCTGCCCTCTCAGAGAAATGGAAACACATTGTTTGTTTTACTGTCTGAGAGAAGAAGAAGAAGAAGAAGAAGAAGAAGAAGAAGAAGAAGAAGAAGAAGAAGAGGAGGAGGAGGAGGAGGAGGAGGAGGAGGAGGAGGAGGAGGAGGAGGAGGAGGAGGAGGAGGAGGAGGAGGAGGAGGAGGAGGACGAGGACGAGGAGGAGAAGGAGGAGAAAGATGATAAAGAAAAATAAAAAAGCCTTCAGAACCTGCGCTGTGGCATCAGGTCCCACGTTTCTCTCAACCCAGAAACAAAGAACAAGAACAAATATTTATTTTAAGTTTTTTCACTTTTGGAAGCTAAACACCTCACAACCCTGGGGAACCAGAGAATACTGATCCAGGTGAGCTCAACTAAGCCAATTTAGCTTGTTTTTCCCTGGAGCCATTGTGGATAGACCCTGGAAATAAGAGCTTTAAAATCAGGAGCATTTATGTTCACGCCCTTATAACACCCATCACAGTGCCTGGACCACAGCTGGTGTGGGATTGTTGCTTGTTGAGCAAGTAAACCTGGTACTTCTGAGAGCAGCTAAATACCCCAGATTACCCACAGGTGATTCCACACTCCACAGTGAGGCTAAACATGGACAGGACTCTGGGAATGTCAGGGAAACCAAGGGCATGGGAGCACACTGAGCGCACTAAGGATTTCATTTCTGGCTGACTCGGTTTCTTATCAGGACATGGTAGCCTTGGCAGACTAGCTATCACCAAATAAAACACAAGAGGAAAACTCTAAAATTCATTCTGAGTCACTCAGCCCACCATGGAGACAGATTCTATAATCTCACACTACTGGAAAACATATATGATTGTTTTCCAACTTAGAGCACTCATCCACAAGATCACTTGTGAACCTGGCATTAGCCTCGTGCATTTGCTGTGATGGGAAGGGGAACTTAAATGGATCCATAAAGAACACGGAAGAAAGAAGAAATGAGCATTTGGGAGCATAAAGTAGAGGGGAAGTCACTTTGATGTGCTGTTATTGTCCTCTTCTTTAGCTATTTCCTTATGTGTCATCTTGTAAACCATCCTAACCAGCATCCAAGAGGGCTCTGAAGGGACAAGCTGAGCATAAATGTTCCCTGAAAGAATCCTTCCATATGTACTCTCTTGTGTTGTAAGGAGAGGAGCCGCTTGTTTGTCCTGGCCGCCCGGCTAGCTTACCCCTGAAATAACCATACAGAAACTGTATTAATTAAAATACTGCTTGGCCATTAGCTCTAGCTTCATATTGGCTAACTCTTACATATTAGTTTAACTCATCTCCATTAATCTGTGTATCGCCACGTGGCTGTGGCTTACCGGAGATTCTAACCGGTGTCCATCTCAGGCAGAGAATCCATGGCTTCTCTCCACTCTGCCCTCCTTCCCAGCATTCAGTTCTCTCTTCTCCAGTTATGCCCTATTGGGCCCAAGGCAATTTCTTTATTCATTAACCAATGAAAGCAACACATGAACAGAACCTCCTACACCACTTTTGTGCCTTAAATCTTCATTATGTCCCATACAGGTGAGCCTTCAGAGGAGATCCTGTGAGTCCAGTCTCTCTGGCTTCCTGCTGCAAGATGTGATGACCTCTTCCTCCCACAAGTATCCCACGTTTTGACAATATCTACAATTAGTCCCGACAGAAATCAAACCAAGGCCATCTGATCTTGAACAAAGTTTAGTGGCCAAACCCATGAGGTAAATAGAACTTTTTTTCTTCATAAAATTAGACTGTATTAGATATTTCATCATGGTAATGAAAAACTGACCAATACGCAACAGTGCGCAGTTTAGCGAAAGGTAGACGAATGAGAACAAGCATGGGTGCTCTACAGACCAGGAATCTTGGAGGCTACTTTAGAATTCTTCCCCTCAATTATGAACATGAGTAGATGGGTACAAAGGCAGACAGACATCCTCCAGTATAAAATTTCTAGAACTCAGGTCAGCAGGAAGAGTCAGTGGGTAAAGGTGCCTGCAACTAATCCTAACAACCAGGTTTGATCCTGAGAACCTACACAGTGGAAAGAAAGATCTGACCCCTAACAGCTGTCCTCTGACCACCACATGTCCACCCGGGCACGCATGCACACAAAATAAATAAATAAATAAGGTAAGATGTTTTAGAAGGGAGTCTTGGGGAAGTATCCTGCACAGAGTTCAGCAGCTACTCAGGTAGAGCAGAAAACGCAGGTCTGAGAAGGCTCGTGCTGGAGATAACTAGCTGAATATGTTTCCTTCCAGTCACCCAGATTCCACAGTTCAATAAGCAGTAGTGTTCACTGAGCCCTGCTGACCTGAATAATGAAAAACAGGAAAAGGAAAACAAAGTTAAGAATATGTCACCCCAATTTTAAAGCTTAAATAGCATCGTGACGTGAATACACTACGTTCCACTTATTTTGATTGGGTGTTTGACATAGTTATTATATAACTGTAACCCAATATCCTATCACCCTGGGACTTCATTCGTTTTTAGAACTCACTTGTGGAATAGTTTGTGAAAAGTTCTGGGGTTTGTCATGCAAAGACAGTGCACCCATGCCTTCTAAAATGAATCGTGCTTAGAAGACACTAATGTTAGTCTTAACTGTCAACTTGATGAAATCTAGAATCACCTTGGAAACACATTTCTGGGCATATTTGTGAGCAATTTTCTAGGCTTGATGAATTGAGGTGGGAGGATTCACCCTAAATGTGGGTGTTACTGTGTGGCATGAGGTCCTGGACTGACTAAAAAGAAGAAAACAAGCTGAGCAGCGACACTGATTGCGCTCTGATTCCTGACTGCCGATGCAGGGGCTGCCCCACGACGACAGACGGTACACCCCAAGCTCCTGCTGCATGCCTTCCCCATGACAACAGACGGTACACCCCAAGCTCCTGCTCCATGCCTTCCCCACGACGACAGACGGTACACCCCAAGCTCCTGCTCCATGCCTTCCCCATGACGACAGATGGTACACCCCAAGCTCCGGCTGCATGCCTTCCCCATGACAACAGACGGTACACCCCAAGCTCCTGCTCCATGCCTTCCCCACGACAACAGACGGTACACCCCAAGCTCCTGATGCCTTCCCCATGACGACAGACGGTACACCCCAAGCTCCGGCTGCATGCCTTCCCCACGACGACAGACGGTACACCCCAAGCTCCGGCTGCATGCCTTCCCCACGACGACAGACGGTACACCCCAAGCTCCTGATGCCTTCCCCACGATGACAGATGGTACACCCCAAGCTCCTGCTCCATGCCTTCCCCATGACGACAGATGGTACACCCCAAGCTCCTGCTGCATGCCTTCCCCACGACGACAGACAGTACACCCCAAGCTCCTGCTGCATGCCTTCCCCATGACGACAGACGGTACACCCCAAGCTCCTGCTGCATGCCTTCCCCACGACGACAGACGGTACACCCCAAGCTCCTGCTCCATGCCTTCCCCACGACGACAGACGGTACACCCCAAGCTCCTGCTGCATGCCTTCCCCACGAC
>NW_026067951.1:1205703-1233888 GCF_014885135.2 Alexandromys fortis | reverse complement strand
GGGGGGCTTGGTTGGGGGAGGGGGAGGGAAAGGGGAGGCGGCGGTGGGGGGGGGGGGGGGGGAGAGGGGAGGCGGCGGTGGGGAAGAGACAGAAATGTTTAATAAATAAATAAATAAATTAAAAAAAAATCAGAGGGGCTCTGTAAAATCCTGGTTCTGATCTGCAGCTATCACAAAGAATCAAGAGGAACAGCTGTTGGTCCCAGAAATAATTATCAAGTGGTGCAAAGATCTGAGTTTCACATCTTTTTCTTTACATAAATCTAAAGCCAGAAGAGAAGAATTTCCTGAGGTCTTCCTGTGTGTTTAAAATGAAAAATCTGCGTTGTTTAAAAAAAAAAAATGGGTGGCGCTCAACTGCTCATCCTGCCAAAACCATGAGCGCGGCTGCAGAGCGGAGGCTGAGAGATGAACGAACCGCTTCTGCATCTGAGGAGTGAAGCTCAGACCTCTAAACTCTTACTTCAAATGACTAGTATGGACTACACACATACCACAGTCTACGTAGAAGTGTCTGTGATCCATTCCAGTTTATTTTTTTCTCCTCTTGACATTCATTGTAAATACATCTCTGCCAGCAGGAATATTCCTTGCAATGTTTGAATTGGTCATAACTAGCTGATTGTCCTCTTTCTTTGCTCAACTACCTTGGATTTGGTAAAATGAAGCAAGTCCATGGAGTGATATAGTGGAGGCCAGGATTTGATTCTTTAGACCTGTATTCAGGCTGAAGTTCTAGGCTCACCACTTAGGAGTGCTTGCTCACAGCACAGGGCCAGAAGGGTCTGCACCAGGTCCTCAGTGTATATATTATAGCTACAAGGGTCTGCACTAGGTACTCTGTGTATATATTATAGCTATTGGCTTCATTTTTTGTTTTTGGTTTTGGTTTTTTGTTTGTTTGTTTGTTTGTTTGTTTTTTTGAGACAGGGCTTATCTGTGTAGCATTGGAGCCTATCCTGGCACTCGCTCTGTAGACCAGGATGGCCTGGAACTTACAGAGGTCCGCTAGCCTCTGTCTCCCACATAATGGAATTAGAGGCACGCACCACCACCATCCGGCTTGGCTTAGTATTTTTATGGGACTCCTGACTATGAGGACAAGTGGGTCTCCGACTCCTTTGCCTGCTTTTGAGTCTCTTTTCCTCCTGTGGGCTTTCCATGTCCAACTTCGATATGAAATGTTTTGTTTCATTTTATATTTTATTTTGTCATGTTTGGTGGTTATCTCTTAGAAGCCTGTTCTTTTCTAATGAGAGACAGGAGTGGATCCAGAGAGGAGGGGAAGTGGGGAGGAATTGGCAGAGGCAGAGAGAGGAGAAACTATAATCCGGATATACTGAATGAAAAAAGAATCAATTTCCAATAATGAAGAGGAGGAGGGGGGAGGAGGAGGAGGAAGAGGAGTAGAAAGAGGGGGAGGAGGAGGAGGAGGAAGAGTAGAAAGAGGGGGAAGAGGAGGAAGGGGAGGAGAAGGAGGGAGGATGAGAGCACTTGCTCACTCACACTGGTGGCTCATGAATACCTGGCACTCGAGCTCCAGGAGATCTGACACCCTCTTCTAGTCTCCAGCAGGCCATGCACACACACGCTAGCAGGCACAGGCACATACATATAAATATAAACAAATACGTTTTTTCATTTTTGTTTGGCTGGTTTGTTGCTGGTTTGAGCTCTGCCACCAGGTGACTTTGAACAAGGTATTTAGCTCACTGTGTCCTTCCTTTTCCCTCTGGACCTGGTAAATGATTCCTCACGTGTACAGAAAGCTCCACAGGAGTAGCGTGGCTGACACACTTGGTTGGAGAGCAAAGCTGTTTGAGCTACTTTAAGATTACTAGTAAAGTCCAAACTGCAGCTAATGGGAAATCTTGCCAGAGAAGGTTTTCTTATTAACTCTGCTTAGAGAAGCATGGCTCCCATTTGAACTGCCAATCACTACTAAATTTTAAAAGTCTTTTCCCACTAATAACATCTGTCCTATCTGTTCACCCAACTATAACATGAACCAAAGATCTAACTAAAGTCTTCATCACTGGATCATGTGAAGAGGAGCATAAATTTGAGGGATAAAGAGAAAAGAAGGAACAATAAAGTCTCGTCCGGTTCACTTCCCAACAATCCTCGGGACACACGGCCCTGTCCTCAGCTGGCAGCTCGTCCCATGCCCTCCCTCGCCTGAGTCAACAGCTGAGAGACATGGCAGGGCACACTGGCGCACAGCTGCTTTCCTCAGCTCTGCTTTCTCTGCAACAACTGCTTCCGTCATTTGTTATCATCAGCACCATTCACACACAAGCTCGTGTAAGGAGAGGAAGAAATGCTAAGCTATTATAGACACCGTCTCGATCTGCGAGAGACCAAGAATGTTGATAAATCTCTGTCCAAAACAATGTCAGAGGTAGAGACAAAAAACACAGAAAGAAAACAAATTAAAAAAAAATATAAAGAATGAAGAGAACAGCTACAGCTCCTCGAGGGGGAAGAAAATTCCGAAATATTATGAATCACTTGGTCTGGAAACGGACAGGAAATAGAAAACTAGAGCTCATCTGTGCATGTCCAGGGTGCAGCAGAAAATCTGGAGACTTCTATAAACTTCAGTAAAGTAGTCAGCAATTGCATTTTACTCCCAGAACTAGAAGACCCTAGCGTTGCGGAAACCAAACTTAAGATCTGTTATTCTCAACTTTCTGAGAAGTCCTCTAAGAGATGGCTTTTCGAGGTGACTAATTAAAAGCAAAACTTCTCTTCTCTCTCTTGACTTCCCTTCTAGCCTCAGAGCTTATCCAGTATACCCCAGATGGTCTCGCTGCCACACCAATGTCAATACAAAACTTCCTCTCAGGTGCCCAGCATGCACACAGGCGATTACGCCAAGCTACCGTCTTCTCTCATGTTTCATAATTTATTCTCCCTCTCTATGAACCTTTGCCTGGATGACAGGTGAATATCCACTCTACCTGCCTTCCTTCTGGTTGCTTCTGGAATGCATACACTATGGTATGCACAATTCTCAAGCCATCTTGTAGATGGGCGATATGAGTTAGTCTAACCAAGGAAAGCAAAGGCTCCCTGCCCCCCACCAGATTTCTCTGAGCCAGACTACTGGCTTTCCTGTCATTAAAATCAGTATCATATCAGGAAGAGGGCTCAGTGGGTAAAAACCCTTGCCATTCTAGCCTGGCAACCTGAGTTCCATCCCCAGAACCCACGTTGTAAGTCGGTTACAGTAGTGCTTACCTGTAATCCCAGCACTCCTGCAGGGAGAAGAGCTGTGTGACAGAAGAACTGGCCGGGTACTTGGGGCCAGCTAACCTGGAGGGAGCGCACACTAGCAGACCGAGCCTCAAAACTGACTTCAAAAATCTTGCCCTCTGAGCCGGGCGGTGGTGGCGCACGCCTTTAATCCCAGCACTTGGGAGGCAAAGGCAGGCGGATCTCTGTGAGTTCGAGACCAGCCTGGTCTACAAGAGCTAGTTCCAGGACAGGCTCTAAAAACCACAGAGAAACCCTGTCTCGAAAAACAACAACAACAAAAAAAAAATCTTGCCCTCTAACTTCATGCCCACAGACAGACACACAGACACAGGCACACAAACCAACAATTAGTGTTTAATGACTTCAAAGTTCCTCCTTTAAGAAAGGGAAAGGCCTCTTTGCCTGGAGAAAGGGGACTAGTAGCTAGTTAGAGTGCTTTACTTGCATGAGTCCCCGGGGATGATGCCGCACTGCTGGAAAAAAAAAAAGGATGGAGCTGTTTTCTCCATTAACTGTTGTCCTAAAGAGTCAGTGTTAAGGATTCCTTTCTGGATTTTTAAGTGGCTTTGTGTGGGAAGAGTAAACTAAATTTGCAAAGAGAATAAGTCAATGAAAAAGTACAGCAATGAGGATGGAAAGGAGGCGAGTAGAGGCACCTGTCACACAATCTGGTCACCCGAGTTAGCGCTACAGAACCCACAAAAGGGTGGGACAGGAGACCTGAGACTGCAAAGCTGTCCTCTGGTCACCATGCATGTCCTATGGCTTGTATCCCTTACACACAAATCATGCATAGACACACATGCTCAATAATAACAAGAGTAATAAAAATTCAGTATCTGAACTCATGAATCTAATAAATCGAGTATATGCTCTATATTCTAATTATTATACTGAGTTTTGCCTTAATTCAATTGCAAATTTAGAAAGCAGATGAGACTCAATGTTTAAATTCACTCAATGGTTAGTACAAGAAGCCCTTATGAGAAGACAGAGAGATACTTATAGACTAGTCCTAACAATCCATAGGCAGAGATTGAGATTCAGGGATCAAGGTGGCGAAGTATGTGTTTAGGATATGGGAGGCCCTGGGTCCAGTCCTCAGCACCAAAACTCAAAGGAAATGATGATGAAAAATGATGATGAAATATGATGAAAGAATTTAAGATACCACTGGGGATCGGAGAGATGGCTCACTGGCAAAGAGCACATACTGGTCATGCAAAAGAGCCAAGTTGGGTTCTCGGCACCCATGCAGGTGGCTCACAAACATCTATAACTCCAGTTCCGGGGCATGTGATACTTCTGGCCTCTGTGGGAATATAGCCACACAGAGACCCACACAAATACACAACTTTAAAATAAAATAAACATTTTTAAAATATACTGTTACGAGTTAGGCAGAGTCCCAGCACTTGTGAGATAAAGGCACAAAGATCAAGAGGTCAAGGTCATCCTTGCATTCATAGAAACTTCAAGGCCAGCTTAGAAAAGTTATCATATTATTTCTCAATGATATGAACTAATAAGATGTAACATTTTATTCTTTCAAACTTTTTATAACATTTAATACTTTCTAAAATACAGTAGATGTTTTCCTGCTGCATAAATAAAGATACTGAAAATCACAGTTTATTTTATTTTAGTTCTTTCATTACTTTTTACTTTCTGGCTTTCATAGATTCCAGGGTTTTCAAAATTACCCTTATTTATTTGATAGCAGGGACAAGTACCTTTGCCATGACACATATGTAAAGGTCAGAGGGCATCATCCCATAAGTATCAAGTCCCTTATTCCATGACGTGGGTAATGGGGATGGTCTCGTGTGGTCAGGCCCAGCAGCAATCGCCCCTGCCTGTCAAGCCATCTTGTCAGCCTCCACAATGTGTAAAGTATGGCTATGATCTGCTGAGAAGGGCAGATCTGAGCATTTCCCTGGGAAGCTCCTAACGCTGAACTTGAAGTTCATCTCTCATTTACCAGTCCTGCTGTCCTCAGGACCAGTTTAACGAGTAAGAAACACACTTGGTCCACTCCACGGGGCTGCTGGAAACATCTATGTCAAAAACACTACCAGCAAATGAAAAGACAAAGGTTGTTGTTTTAACTGAGTTTCTACTGTTCTCAGTGCTTTCCCCATGACACGCAATAAGCCCAGGGGACTATTAACAAGGCAGTAAATTAATACGCATGAGTTGGAGTCCCACCAAGAAGCTGATAAAAGGTATTATCCCACTGCCTAGGTTGGACTGGTATTACAAAGTGGAGAAACCCAATTGGCACACGGCTGACAAGTTCCAGGCAGACTTTCTTTTTGGCTTGCTAGAGAACACAAAACACTGAATAAGAGAAGATGCAATGAGCTAGAGAAATTCCCAGGAATCCACACGGATGACCCCAAGACCCTAAGCAATAGTGAAGAGGGTGCCTGAACTGGCCTTGTGCTGTAGTCAGATTGATGACTACCTTGACTGTCATCATAGAACCTTCATCCAGCAACTGTCAGAAGCAGTTGCAGAGATCCACAGCTAGAACTAGACAGAGATCCCAGAGTCCAGTCGAAGACAGGGAGGAAAGGGGTCAAGACCATGATGGGGACACCCACTGAAACAGCTTACCTGAGCTGATGGGAGCTCACTGACTCGCAGACCAAGAGAAGGGGAACCAGCATAGGACCACGCTAGGTCCTCTGAATGTGGGTGACAGTTGTGTGACTGGGGCAGTCTGTGGGGTCACTGGCAGTGGGATCAGGATTTATCCCTGGTGCTTGAACTGCTTTTTGGAGCCCTCTCTCTTTGGAGGGATACCTTGCTCCACCCAGATACAGTGCTGAGGGGCTTGGTCCTGCCTCAGAGTGATGTGCTAGACTTGGTTGACTCCCATGGGAAGCCTTATCCTCTCTGAGGAGTGGATGGGGGATGGGGCAGGGAGAAAGTGTAAGGAGTGGGAGGAGGGGAAGGAGTATGTAAAATGGAAATAGAGTGTTTTTTTAAAAAAAAAAAGAGATGTAATGAAAGATACAATTGGGCCCCTTCTAAAAAATCAGTTTAAAAAAAGAGTGGGTATATAAAAGTTTAAAAATAAGGTAGCAGATGGGTGGACAGGCAGGGGGAGGAAGAGAGGAAATGGGCAGGGAGAGGGGGACAGTAAGAGAATAGGGAAGACTAGAAAACCAGGCAGGAAGTGCTAACCACAGGCCTGTTTGTAGTAGGAGGGAAGAGAAGGAAATAAAGAGGCAGGGAAGGAAAAGGAAACGGACAGGAAGAAAGACGGATTATTTTAAGACTTTGTGTGTGTGAAGGTCATGGCCTCTCTGAGCTGTGAATTAAAGACTAAGGAAGCAAACTTTCCGCTGAGGGACTTCTTGCTAGGACCCTCCTGGCCATTGTTTTGTGCTAAGATAACAGTATTTGCAAAGGGTGTAGTTGCTGGGCACACAAAGCTGGGGCTTTTATTGGTTTAGATCCTTGAGGAACAAACCTGAAAGTGCAAATATGGGCGAGCTCTATCCTCGAGCAGGAGAAACTAAGCCCTGTGGGAGACCTGTGATAGCGGACAAAAGTCAAAGTCAAAGCGCAGTGATGATCTAAGATATCAACAGATGCATAAAGTCGTACATGTTCAGATGACAGGAAACTAGAAGCAAAAACTGCCCAGGAAAACAAAGTAGACGAATGGGGGTCGGGGTGAAAAGTGGAAGGCAACAAGGTTTAAGGTGAAATACAGTCTATAATTATATGAAATGTCATGAAACCTGTATCATGCCCACAAAGGGAGAAAAAAGAGTGAAATAAATTAAATGATTACATTGTTCTACTTTCATTTCTGTTACAAATATCCTGACCAGAAGCAACTTTGGGGGGAAAAGGAACTATTTGGCTTATGATTCCAAGTCCCAGTCAATCATCGAGGGGAGTTAAGGTAGGTATGTGTAGGCACATGCATATTTTCCTCTGCCACATACATATTACCCCAACCAAGGAACTCACTTCACAGCCAAAGCAGTACAGCAGGAACCATGGAGGATGCTGCTTGCTGCTTAGCAGGAAGGCTTATGCTCAGCTAGATTTCTCATGCACTTCAGGACCATCTCTCTAAGGAATGGTGCCACCATCCCTCAATGGACTGGACCCTCTTACAGCACATAACAATCAAGACAATCGCCCACAGACATACCCTCAGGCCAAACAGATGTAGTCAATTCCTCAACTGAAATTCTCATCCTAGACAATTTGAGTTGACAGTTAAAGCTAACTTAGAACAGACATCAACTGAATATGGCAATATAAAATTGTATATTTTTCTTATTTGAAACAGTAAGTTTAAGCGGGCATTGGTGGTATAGCAGTGAGCATAGTTGCCTTTCAAAGAGTAAGTTTAATGTATCAGATTTCCACAGCTGATGATTTCTTAGAATTGAAGAAGAAGCATGGATGTAATGATGTATGCATATTTGACTATAAAAGGGAAATGGCGAGCTAAGAGCCAAACTGAAGAAAACCAAGCAAACGCTGTCCTGTTAGGGTCAGTGTAGACATGCATGCCATCTGTAATGAAGAAAACTGTCCCTTAGTCATCTGTGGACTTTGCTTGATATTTTTTCCAAGGGACTCAGGGGAAGGACCATGCATGCCTGCAGTGGGTAAGAAAGACGACATTCACTCTGTTTCGATTGTTTGTAAGCACACATTAAGTTACTGCACATATGGCATGGATTCCATGTATGATTCTGCTGAACCACACTTTTTACTACCTGTGACTGACTCCTGCTGCATGCTATTTGGTCTCAGATCTAAAATGTTCTGACTCTTCTTATGTTCCTATTGAATGAGATACTTCCTCCTGTGGTCTGCTTTTTTAAACTGTGTAAAACGCAGCATTCTGTGGGCTAGACAAAACCAAATGCCAGAGGGAAGAGCACAATTAAAGCTAAGCATGTGATTAAAGCCTTAAGACCAAAGACTTGAAGAATATAAAAGGCAGAAAAGGGAGCTAATGCTTACCTTAGTTGGGTTATGAGTCTATTAAAGGAAATGGGATACTTGGCCTTACGAACCCCCAGAGGTTCCCGAACTAGAGGCATCTGTTGATTTGAGGTTGGGAAGGAAAAAAAAGCATAAGGCAACAGATCTGAGGCTCCCCAGTCCATCAGGGGAGGTACCAGCCCTGTTTCATAAGGATCTGTTAGCTCATGGAAACAGACAGCAGCACACTGAAAACAAAGGAAGAAACAGTCTTCAGGGCAGAAAAGACCCACACGACCATCTTGCAGCCAGAGAAGATGTGCTGGGTGGTGAATACTTGACTCAGTCAATCCAAATGTCCTACTGTTCCAAGGTCTCGGCTCCTCAGCTAATCACAGATGTAGCTTTTGACAGAAAAGCCTTCCTCTTGCTTCCCTTTGAAATAAGACACCTTGTCTTTTAGGGTGGTTTTCCCACCAAAACATTTAGTGAGGTCTATCTTTCATCATCCAATCAACAAATGTGTGTATTCACACTGGGACCAAGCAGGATTTCTCGACTTAAGAATAGGGGGATTTAAAATGGGTCACTGTCCTACCCTGGCTCAGAGCCTTCTGGAAGAGACAGACAATGGAGCAAGCAGTTATGATGTCATGAAATGCCACGATGGAAAAACAGCAGGCGATTCATAACACAGATTGGAGAGAAGACTCAAGGGAAGCTTTGCAATGAAGACTCTATGTAAGAAACACGCTAAACAAAGAAGTACTTCAGAACACTAAAGACCCTTTTACTGACAATTTGAGCACAGGTCAGTTTCAGAGATGAAAACTTTAATAGCATAGTAAATGCTTTAAACAATCAAACTTATAGTGAGTATCTATTTCCCAGTTTATTTGGGGGCTGTCTCAAGGTTTTCTGTTAAACATAAACTTTCTTGATGAATGCTCTGTTTTCTTTCTTGCTGAAATATCACCCTTCATCAAATACATAATTTATGCTATGTTTCTATAAAAAGAGAACAAGAATGTGGGTAGAGGGGCTGAGAGATGGCCTAATGGCCAAAGCACTTGTCATGCATGCGTGAGGACATGAGTTCAGATCCCAGAACCCACACAAATGCCTGAAATAGTAGTGTGTGCATCTATAATAATCACACTTTTTATTATTATTAATTAAATGTTTTCACAGATTCTATATCACGGCAGCAGCTTCTCCTCCTTCCCTCCCATTCCCTTCCCCCACCTCCCTCTGTCCCCCGATCCACCCCACCTCTACCTCTGTTCAAAAAGGGTACCAATGAAGCATGGCATATTAAGTTGAGGTAGGACTAAGTATTTGAAGGAGGAGCGTAAAGGAAAAGATGACTTTATGGGGGGAGGGGGACATTTCAGAATCCAAGAGAAATCTGATGCAAGGGAAATTCCCACAAATCTTCAAGAATGACCTCAGATAGCAGTCGTGGATAGGTAGCCTGAACTGGCCATCTCCTGTAATCAAATTGGTGACTGTCCCAGTTGTCATCAGAGAATCTTCATCCAGTAACTGATGAAAACAGATGCATAGATCCACAGACAAGCACTGGGCTGAGACTAAGGAATCCTATTGAGGAGAGGAAGGAAGGATTGTACAAGCCAAGAGGGTCAAGATTATCACAAGAGAACCCACACAAGCAAATGGCCTGCTTGTGGGAGCTCACGGACTATGGACCAATGTCTAGGAAAGTCTGCATGGGACCAGCTTAGACCCTCTGCATAGGTGTGATGGTTGTGTGGGTTGGTCTATTTGTGGGACTCCTGGCAGAAGGAGTGGGCCTATTCCTAATGCTTTGACTGGCTTTCAGGAACCTATTCTTCATACTGGGTTGCCTTGCCCAGCCTTAATTTAAGGAGAGGAGCTTAATCACAACACTATATTGCAAGGGAAAACAGGAGAATTCTCAAAAGCTCAAGAGCCAGCTAGCATGGCACATAGAGACCCTGTCTTACGGAAGAACAAAGTAGAAGATTGAGGGCTAGTACCAAAGATTGCTCTCTGACCTCCACATGAATGCCATGGCATGCACAAGCCCTGCTACCACCACCCAGAGAGAGAGAGAGAGAGAGAGAGAGAGAGAGAGAGAGAGAGAGAGAGAGACAGACAGACAGAGGCAGCTAGAAACAGAGACACGAACAGAGAGAAATGATGTGGAGAGAATAGAAAAGCAATTGAGCAGACGGAAACCTTTTTGAATCTCACTATTTTACCATCTGATAACATCTCTCTTGCCCACACCTAGTGTGACAGTAATCTGTCTTAAGCAACTCATCTTCATTCTTTTCTCTGGGCAGCTGACAAATGCCTGCAATTCCAGCTCCTGGGGCTCTGATGCAATCTTCTGGTTTCCAGGATACCTGCACTCACATGAATATTCCTTCCCCCACCCACTCACACATACACACAATTAAAAAATAAAAATCATTAGACAAATACAGAAACCCACAGCCAGACAATATGCAGAGTCAGAGAAACTTCAGAACACTTAGCCCTAAAAGGAATGTCTTTATCAAATCTCTCCTCTCAGGACTCAGGGAACCCTGCAGAAAAGGAGGGAGAAAGAGGGTAAGAGCCGGAGGAGATGGAGGACACCAAGGAAACAAGGCCTTCTAAGTCAACATGATATTTACACATATGAACTCACAGAGACTGAGGCAGCATGCACAGGGCCTAAATGGGTCCGCACCAGATGGGATTCTAGAGCTGAAAGAAGTGGATGCATGTCCCCATCACTAACCCGGAAACTATCTCAAGTGTAGCCACATGTGAGTAAAAATTTAGTTTTCACCCACTGAGTCTCACTGGAAAAACGAACTACTCGGAAGGGTGGGCTGTACGCCCAGTAGAGATGCCCACAGAAAATGAACTCAACGGCATCTCTGAGGGGTCCTTGTCTCATAACGTCATTTCAGGGCTTTTTCTTTCTTTCGTTTTTAAATTTTATCTTTTTCTATTTTTTCTATTATCCTACTGGTACTTTGCATATGGCTTCCAGGTTTATGTTTCTATGGAATTCCTGAGTTTGCACACAAGTGTGTCTCTGCATCTATATCTAGTTTTTGTACATTTTCTTGGGCTCTTTTCCTTCTGTTTCTTGGTCCTGTCCTATTCCAATTTGTTTCTTTTGGCTTTATATTATTATATTTTATCTTATTATTATCCCCTAGATGCCTGTTTGTTTTTAAGACAGAAAGGGGGTGGATTCAGATGGGACAGGAAGTGGGGAGTAGGGGGAGGGAAAATCATAATCAGGATATATTGTATGAAAAAACATCAAGTTTCAACCTTTTAAAAAATCGTTAGAAAGACACAAACATCAAAAGGAGAGTGAGCACTGCAGACACAGAAATGGTCACAAAGAAAAACAAATTTAGAAAGGATGACGGTACAGAGCTCAGGCTTCAAGCTAAATATCTCACAATCACTGTTCTTCAAAGGTACAGATGACAGTCTAGTTTCCTCAATTTTCCTAATCCTCAACAAAATGTCAAGAACATCTTTCTCAACACGAACACTAGGTATCACTGAAGATATTGCTGTTTTTAATGAGTGTACCAACCTCAGTGGCAAAGCTTCTCCCAAGCCATGGAGCACTATAAAATATCAGGGGCTCATGTCAACAGCCTCAGCACTGTCTCAAACAGCTCCTAGGGAACATAGAACAAACAAAGTCGTGGCAGGTGTGGGAAGCAAGAGGCCCATTCAGAAAACACGAGGACCATTCAAAAGCCGCTAGAGCATTGAAAGCAGCTTATTAATAATGAGAACAATGAGGTGGTCACAGTACAATAAGTCCAGGAAACCTATCAGATAATAGAAGTGTAGAAACTGCTCCACGGCTGGCTGGAAACACTACCGACAGTAATGGGAGAGCCAGTTCTCACCCGACGAATGCTGAGGCTGCTCTGTTAAATCTCAGTCAGAAGATCTTGGCAGTCAACTCCCAGAGAAGTTGAACACACCAAAATTGAGTAGAGTAAGCTGTGCTTAAGAAAAATGTGGTAAAATTATGTGAGCAGCCACCACACATGGGAATAAAAAGAAAGAGGTAGGTGGGACTATTGACTAAATAATTCAGAGCTCGAATACACAAAAAGCATACACATAATAAAGTTTACTTACACTGACCAATAGTTAAAAGTAAAAATATACAAGCCGGGAAGATGGCTCAGTTGGTAAAGTGCTTGTCAATCATGCACAAGGACCAGCACCCCTAGAAAATGCCAGGCTGGGGGTGCATGCCAGTAATCACAGAGCTGGGGAGATAGAGAGGCGAGGATCCTTGGAGTCCGCTGGCTAGCCAGTCCAGGAGGCAGCGAACTCTGGGCCCAGAGACCTGGCTCACAAATAAGGTGAAGGCTAGTTAGATGGCTCGATAGGTAAAAATACTTCCTGTACTTACTGCCAAGCCTGACACCCTGAATTCCAGGCCCATGGTAAAAGGAGAGGACTGATGCCTGGAGTTGTCATTTGGCTTCCACACAGCACATGGTACGTGAGTCCACATGTCCCCCTCTGAGCCCTGCCGATTTTCCTACCTGATACTAAATCGATGCCCTGTCTCCGGGCCATCTTTAATTCTTTTTTTTTCTGACCCTCAGATGGAGCATCATCTAGTCCCAGACACCTCCCCAGGGCAGCAGGAAAAGCCTTGCTAGGCAAAGCTCTATAATGACTTACTTCAGGGCTGGTTCAGCCACCAGGGCCTGCCAGTCAGCAACATGACCCTTCTGGCAGCCTCTGCAGGGAGCTCATGAGAACAGAATGGGAGAGAACAACTATGCTTTGCAGCTGTGACATGAGGGGCCAAAATAGGCATTAACGTCGCGTGTGAGAGAAACAGGCAGAAGGGACAGGGAGGATTTGTCCCCTGAAGCTGTGTTTTACAAGTCAGGTCAGATTTCTTGATCTTTTTCATGGGGAAATTCTAGTGGTTACAGAATCCAGTGCTGTGGCTTAGAAGGGAGGGGGCGTGCCACCAAGGAATAATTGAATTAAATAAATATTCAAGGGTGCTTCCTCCCAGACTCACTCAGTTTGACACAGTCAGCCCAACCATGCAACCTTTGCACGCAGCTGCCCTTGGAGAAACGAGCAGCTAATTTCAACAGGGCTGCTGAATAATGAAGACTTAACGGGCAAAATCCGAATGGAATCTGATCCCTTGCCCCCATCATTAGGAGACACACAGCTGTACATCAAAGCAAGACTAGCTTCCTCCCTCGTTAGAGCTGAGCGAGGTTCAAGACCCCAGGTCTCGGCAAGGCACAACGGGGCTCTCTTACGGCAGTGAGTGCTTGGAAGATGGCAAGGCTGACTGAGAGAAGAAACGCCACCCGTCATGTTGATACTGTGGAGGGCTGGTCACTGCTGGTCACTGCTGTCCACTGCCAGCCCCTGGGTGGCCTTGGACTTACACAGGACTCTTCTTCATAGAGCGTGAATGGAGCAGAGACTCTTGCCCTCCTGTTTTCAATACACAATTCACCAGAGAAACAAGCGAAACAATGCTGGTTTGTATTTGAACAGCAATAGGGAGTTTTCCATTGTACTGTACAATTGTCTGGGTTGGGAGCTGGACATTTGGGCAAGTAGGTGCTGAAGGCCACATTCCAATGCCTTCATTATTTGTCTTTTCAATGTGCAGTCTCAGTACAAAACATGCCTTTGATTTCATTAGAGATGAATGGGTCATTTTACAGCTTTAGGTGTCCTGTAAGACACTGTGTGCATCTCATCAAAGGTCTTCAGGCCTCCCATCCCTATAAACTCTTTTTTAAATCCTGATTTTCTTCTGAGCCAGTTAGCCATGGTCCCTATTTTGATCAGCATCTGTCCCTTGACAGGATACTTTTATAATTAGATCTAAGGATGGCCTGACAGTAAGCTCCAGACAAGGCGTTTACAAGGCAGACACTGGTGAGCCTGGTTCCTTCCAGGCACCAATTGCCACATAGGCAATTTAGGTAAATTGTCATGACTTGAACCACAGGGTGTAAATTACGGTGAAATGATTAAAAAGGAAACTTTCCTAAATGAATGTTATTAATTCTTAAAGTTTTGCCATCCAATTCTACAAAAGCACTCGTTAATCACAGTCCTGTTTATTTCCATACCCCAGTCTGCTTAACATTAGACTATGATCAACAGAATGCTTATAGAAACTGGACCTACAGAGAAACAGTCAGGAGGAGGCATGCAGAGGATAGACAACAGATGTCAAACAAATAGCAATGAAAATGCTAGCTCATGAGCCCCTAGAAAGAAGGTTTAAAGAATTCAGAATAGAAGCAAAAATTAAGTAGATTGAGGGGCATCTAGGTTGTTTCCAGGTTCTGGCTATTACAAATAATGATGCTATGAACATAGTTGAACAAATGCTTGTAGTATGATTGAGCATCTTTTGGGTATATTCCCAAGAGTGGTATTGCTGGATCCTGAGGTAGGATGATTCCCAGATTTCTGAGAAACCACCACACTGATTTCCAAACTGGTTGCACAAGTTTGCATTCCCACCAGCAATGGATGAGTGTTCCCCTTGCTCTACATCCTCTCCAGCATAGGCTATCATTAGTACTTTTGATCTTAGCCATTCTGACAGGAGTAAGATGGTATCTCAGAGTTGTTCTGATTTGCATTTCCCTGATAGCCAAGGAAGTGGAACATGTCCTTAAGTATCTTTGGGGCATTTGAAATTCTTCTGTTGAGAATTCTTTGTTTAGTTCAGTATACCATTTTTTAATTGAATTATTTAGAATTGTAATGTCTAATTTCTTGAGTCCTTTATATATTTTGGAGTTCAGTCCTTTGTCTGATGTGGGGTTGGTGAAGATTTTTTCCCATTCAGTAGACTGCTTTTTTGTCTTATTGACTGTGTCCTTTGCTCTACAGAAGTTTCTCAGTTTCAGGAGGCCCCATTTATTTATTGTTGCTCTTATTGTCTATGCTGCTATAGTCAGACTGATGATTATCTTAAATATCACCATAGAACCTTCATCCAACCACAGATGGGAACAGAGGCAATGAGCCACATTGGAGCACTGGACTGAGCTCCCAAAATCCAGTTGAAGAGTAGAAAGAGTGAGAGTATGAGCAAGGAATTCAAGACCATGAGGGGGTTCATCCAATAAGATAGTTTGCTTGAGCTAATGGTAGTTCACCAAATCCAATTGGACTGGGAGTCAACTCTGAAGGGGGTTAACAGTTGGGGCAGACTGAGGAGCCACTGATAGTGACACTTGGATTTGTCTCTACGGCATGTACTGGCTTCTAGGGATCCTATTCTCTTTGGATGTAAACCTTACTCAACCTAGATATAGTAGGGAGGGTCTTGAGCTTTCCACAAGGCATGGTGCATGGCCCTCTCTTAGGATTGGGGTGGGGTGGAGTGGGAGGGTCTGTTGAGGGAGTAGGAGGGAAGTGGGAAGAGGGGAGGGAGTGGGAATTTGGATTGGTATTTTTTTTAAGTAATAAAATAATAAAAAAAGAAAACATACTTTAATGCTATGCTCCAAAGTAAGTCCTTTCTGTCCCATAGCTAATGCTGAAATCTGTCTGTTGAATTTACTATGCCTTCCCTGAAGGCGAAGGTATAAGTCACAACAATCCCACACCAGTTTGGAATTATGATTAATAGAATGGTTATTTATTTAAAGGGGAAAAACCTTACAGATCACCGTCCCAGAAAATAGCCCTCTGCGCAATCAGGAAGGGAGTCTAGTCGCCGGAAGCCAAGCAGGAAGTAAGAGAGAGAGGAGAGGGAAGTGGCCGCTTTTTTAAAGGGAGAGAGACCACGGCCCAATGGGCTGGTATCTCAGCAGCTATTGGCTGAAGGAGCGGGAGGAGCTCCTGCAACACTTCCCCTCTTCCTTTTTGGAAAATACACAGAAGAAACAAAAGTATAATGGAAAAATAGCTGAATTGTCATAATTACCACAGTAATCACTAGGAAGACTGAAGAGTGTCCAGGGATACCCACTGTTCACAAAGATCCCAAAAATGAAGAATTGAGAGGACACCAAAGAAGATTTATTGAGGTCACATTTTCAAAACAAAGACGTGAAAGTACTTCTTGTTGAGAGCAGTGGACATGCACATGCATATTGAGAGGGAGGCACCAGGAAAGAACCTTCAGATGCTCTTGTTTGGCTTCTGTGAATTATAACACGATCTGTTTGGGATGCTCACACTACTGAGATTTTGCTACTATTTTAAATCTATTTGGAGCCAAACAAAACCACGAACATAATGCCAACAGCAAGGCTTACAATAGTCATTTCTATCTTGCCCTTCTTTTTTTAACCTATTTTTTAAAATTGTTTTTATTGAGCTATATGTTTTTCTCTGCTTCCCTCCTTCTCTCCCCTCCCCTTCTACCCTCTCCCATGATCCCCATGCTCCCAATTTACTCAGGAAATCTTGTCTTTTTCTACTTCCCATGTAGATTAGATCCATGTATGTCTCTCTTAGGGTTTTCTTTGTTGTCTAGGTTCTCTAGGATTGTGAATTATAGGCTTGTTTTTCTTTGCTTTATGTCTAAACGTTATTTATTGGTGACTACATATTATATTTATCTTTATGGGTCTGAATTACCTCACTCAATATGATGCTTTCTAGATCCATCCATTGCCCACAAATTTAAAGATGTCATTATTTTTTTTTCTGCTGTGTAGTGCTCCATTGTGTAAATGTACCACATTTTCCTTGTCTAGTCTTCAGCCGAGGGGCATTTAGGTTGTTTTCAGTTTATGACTATGACAAACGATGCTGCTATAAACATAGCTGATCACATGTTCTTGTGATATGATTGAGCATCCTTTGGATGTATACCCAAAAGTGATATTGCTGGGTCTCAAGGTAGGTTGTTTCCTAATCTCCTGAGAAATCACCATACTGATATCCAAAGTGGCTGTACCAGTTTGCATTCCCACCAGCAATGGAAGAGTGTTCCCTTTACCCCACATCCTCTCCTACATAAGTTGTCATCTGTGTTTTTGATCTTGGCCATTCTTACAGGTATAAGATGGACTCTCAGAGTTGTTTTGATTTACATTTCTCTGATGGCTAAGGATGTTGAGCATTTCCTTAAGTATCTTTCAGTCATTTTAGATTCATCTATTGAGAGTTCTCTGTTTAGGTCTGTACTCCATTTTTTATTTGATTATTTGTTCTTTTGATGACCAATTTCTTGAGTTCTTTGTATATTTTGGAGATCAGACCTCTGTCTGATGTGGGGTTAGTGAAGATCTTTTCCCATTCTGTAGGCTGTCATTTTGTCTTGTTGACCGTGTCCTTTGCTTTACAGAAGCTTTTCAGTTTCAGGAGGTCCCATTTATTAATTGTTTCTCTCAGTGTCTGTGCCGCTGGGGTTATATTTAGGAAGTGGTCTCCTGTGCCAATACGTTGAAGCGTATTTCCCACTTTCTCTTCTATAAGAAAGGCCGGCTTTATGTTGTTGTCTTTGATCCATATGGACCTGAGTTTTGTGCATGGTGATAGATATGGGTCTATGTTCCTTCTTCTACATGTTGATACCCAGTTATGCCAGCACCATTTGTTAAATATGTTTTCCTTTTTCCATTTGATATTTTTTGCTTTTTTTCAAAAATCAGGTGTTCGAAGGTGTGTAGATTAATATCCAGATCTTCTATTCTGTTCCATGGGTCCTGCTGCCTGTTCTTATGCCAATACCAGGCTGTTTTCAGTACTGTAGCTCTGTAGTAGAATTTGAAGTCAGGGATTGTGATACCTCCAGAAGTTCTTTTATTGTACAGGATTGTTTTGGCTATCCTGGGATTTTTGCTTTCCCATATGACGTTGAGTACTGTTCTTTCGAGGTCTGTGAAGAATTTTGCTGGGATTTTGATAAGCATTGCATTGAATTTGTAGATTGCTTTTGGTAAGGTTGCCATTTTTACTATGTTAATTCTGCCAACCAAGAGCATGGGCGACCTTTCCACTTTCTGGTATCTTCTTTAATTTCTTTCTTCAAGGATTTAAGGTTTTTGTCATACAAGTCTTCCATTTGTTTGGTTAGAGTTACTTTGAGATATTTTATGCTATTTGTGATTATATGAAAGGTGATATTTCTCTGATTTCTTTCACAGCCCATTTACCATCTGTGTAAAGGAGGGCTACTGATTTTTTGGAGTTAATTTTGTATCTTGCTTATTACTGAAGGTGTTTATGAGCTGTAGAAGTTCCTTGGTAGAATTTTTGGGGTCACTTATGTAAACTAGCATATCATTATCATTAAGAGTTTGACTTCTTATTTTCCAATTTGTATCCCATAATCTCCTCTTGTCGTCTTATTGCTCTAGTTAGAACCTCAAGTACTATATTGGATAGAGAGAGAGTGAACAACCTTATCTTGTTCCTGACTTCAGTGGGATTGCTTTGAGTTTTTTTTTTCCATTTAGTTTGACGTTGGCTGTTGACTTGCTGTATATTGCCCTTATTGTGTTTAGGTATGTGGTACTAGCTCTTGTAGAGCAGGTTGGCCTCAGACTCACAGAGATCTGTCTGCTTCTGCATCTCCTCTGCCTCCTGATGGTGCTGGGATTAAAGGTGTGCTCCACCACCGCCCAGCTTTCTTTGTCCCTCTTTTATTGTATTGTTCCTTTTCAAGGACAGTGTAATTGTCTCCTAAGTCCTTCATGCTGTCTTCACACGCATGAATCTCAGCGATTTTCTCACATTCTGCCTGGACACCACTCGAGCAGCTCTTTGGCAGGTCTGCACTGCAATCCTTTTCCAGGCTTACGAGAACCCCTTTCCTGAACCACCGCTATAATCACTCTTTATAACCTATGCTATAAATGACATACATGACAAGGACTTCTTGCCATCCTGGGACATGTTTACAAATGGCCTTCCTCAGACAAAGATGTCTATCTTTCTATATCAAGCATCCTGTTTAAGTGGAAGAGATGGCCTAATGGGTAATTTCTATAAACAGCTGGTATAATCCATCTGTTTTTACGGACAGATGCCTTTCCTGGAATTCGCCAGGGAATCCTCGAGAGTAGATTAGACTGAATTGTGATCATTTAACATTTTCCTAATTGAATTACATAAGAAAACTGCCACTGTGAGCCCAGATCTCTTCCTCGAATTCAAAGAGGTTCTTAAGGAAAGGGGGAGCTCAGCCTCTAACCTCCCTTCCCAGTGACACAAATTTTTCTCTTTCTTACACGTCTCTTAAGTCTTTTTTCGGGGGAGGGTTTGAGACAATGTTTCTCAATAGTATGGACTAGTCCTGGAATTCACTCTGTAGACCAGGCTGTCTTGAACTCACAGAAATCCACCTGCCTCTGCACCCCGACTGCTAGGATTAAAGGTGTGCACCACCACCCCTGGGCACATCTCTTAATTCTATGAGCAGTCCTTCTTACTGCAAAGCTGGCTACATATCTTGTGGAGTCCAGTGTCAAAATGGTTAACCATTTCCACAAGGTGCCTGCAGATGCCAAATGTGCGCTCTTCCTGTGAACAAATCTGAGCTACTGTACCAATTACAACTGCTGAAGGAAAGCACGGATTCCTGAGTCATAGGAACCACTGGACTCTTATGATGACAGGATTCTGAATTCTGCATGAGAATCATTTCATGTGGGAACTACAAAGGCAGCTTTTCTCAGGGACAAGGTCGATGTAAAATAAGGCTGAGAGAGGAAAAAAAGCTAAGGTGTGAGCTGGGGATAGAGAAGGAAAAGAGCAAGGCACAGCACAAGGACTCCAAGCCAGAATAGCAGAAGACAAGCCAAGGGAACGCAAAGGAAGAAGTGCCAGATAGGAAAGGGGGTCTAGAAATCAGGCTGGGGTCCATGTTCAGTGTTCAGGAAGAAGCAATTGATTGAAAATGACATACTTGGTCAAAAGCATCTCAATGAGGGCTTATGGAGATGGCTCAACCACTAAATTGCTTGCCAAACGAGGACATGAATTTGATACCCGAAATCCATATTAAAAAAAATTCACAGTGAGCCCCTACAGTCCCAGGACTGGGGAGGCAGAGACAGGAGGATACCTAGAAATTGCTGCCCAGCTGGTCTAACTAAATTGGTGAACTCTAGGTTCAGTGAGAAACTCTGTCTCAAAAAAAAAAAAAGGTAGGAAGTGATGGAGGAAGAAACCCAACAACTGACTTCTAGTTTTGACATGCATGTGCACATGTGTGTATACATACACATAAAGTACATAATTGGGTGAAGGTGTTTTCAGGGGCTCATGTGTAATTCACACAGAAGTCTTTAATTGTGAAACTAACCAATACAAACAAACTTATTCTTTAGGAGAATAAATGCATATACTACACATGAACTTCTACTTTTCAAATAATGTAAGAGGATATCCTTGATGGAAAAATTCCCCAGAGCAAACTCAATTAAGTTAATGCTATAAGAGAAATCCCAGGATCATGAAGTGCCCTGAAATAATCATGAGAAATTTAATGATCAATTAAATTATCTCACTGAGTTATTGATAAATTAACCTAGTTTGTGAACTAAATTAATTTATTGATGAATGAGTGTATGAACACACCAGTTAATCCTAATGTATGGAATACTAAATTAGCTTTCCATTAAACAAACTAAATTTGATAATCTATAGTAGGTGATCCAACAAATATTTATTGAGCAAATGATCACATGGGAAAATGCAAGCAAATTCATTATTAACCCTCATACTTCAGCAAGGCAAGGCACAGAACATGGCAGAAGGATTGCAAGCTGAATCAACAAAAGACAGAGCCATGGAGCTATAATTTTCCATCCAGGAACTTAATGGTTTTTTCATAAAGTATGCAGAGAAAATGTTAATTCAATAGGTTTGCGGGATTAAGCGCATATTTCTCCCACTTGCGACACATCAAGAGAGTTAGAACATGTCTACTCCTCGTCACTGCATTTTGTGGTGCATAAGTTCAATTTAGGGAGGAGATGATACTGCATGTAACACACACCAGCTATGTAAGAATGTCTTGACTGCATGTATGTACGTGCACCGTGATCTTGCTTGGTGACCAAGGAAGTCAGAAGAAGATGTCAGATGCCCTGGAACCAGTTTTTTACAACTGTGGGCCACCATTGGGATGTGGATACCAGACACTGAATCTAGGTCTTCTCCAAATCTAGGTCTTCTCCAAAGGCATCAAGTGCTCTTAATGTTGAATCACTCCAGCTCCAACTATTACTGATGTAAAATGTTTGTTTGTTTGTTTGTTTGTTTGTTGTGTATACAGTGTTCTGTCTGCATGTATGCCTGCACTGCAGGCCAGAGAGGGCACCAGAACACATTATAGATGGTTCTGAGTCACCATGAGGTTGCTGGGATTTGAACTCAGGACCTCTGGAAGAAGTGTCAGTGTTCTTAACCTCTGAGCTATCTCTCCAGCTCCCACAATTGATTCTTTTAAAATGATGCAAAATAGCTTTTAAGATTTCAAAACAGGGATGGCACAATGGACCAGAGAGTAAAGGTGTCTGTCCTCAAATCTGACGACCTGGGTTTGTCAGATACTCAGAACCCCCATGCTGGCAGGAGAGAATGGATCCCACATGTTGTCCTTCAATCTCCACACATGCATTTACTCTTGTGATGCTTAATGTTGAGCGTCCATTCCGGGAGCTTCAGAATCACCGCAAAGGGCTGGAGAGATGGCTCAGCCATTAAAGGCTAGGTTCACAACCAAAAATATAGAATCACCACAAAACAGATCTGTGGGCATGCTTCTGCTGGAGTTTGCAGATTAGGTTCACTGTGGTGGGGAGACCCCCTTCTAAATATGGATAGCATCATGTTCCACCTGGGGCTAGGGTCCTGGACTGAATGAAAAAGGAGAATGTGAGCTAAACACTAACATTTTTCTCTCTTTACTTCCTGACTATGGCACAGCTGCCTCGCATTCCTGCCATCATGCCTTCACCATCATGATGGACGACCCTCTCAGCTGTGAGCTCCAATAGACACTCCTTCCTCAAATTGTTTTTGGCAGGTGCCCGACTGCAACAGGAAAAGAAACCCACACAGCTCCACATCCTGACTTAAGAAAACAGGCAGACAGACCTTGGTCTGTACTTGTGGAAATGGCTGCTGTACAAGAGGATGAGAGTGGACGGAGTCAGGTCGTAACTATCTACTTGCACCCAGCCAAGCTCTCCTGTGGAATACTGCTGTAAACTTTCCATTAAAACAACAGAGCGGGGAAAAACTGAAGAAGACCCAGTTGAGCACACACTTCCTGACTCAGCAAGCACGTGAGACAGCACATGTATCTACTTTTGACTCACTGTGTTCTTGGATATTAATTCCACAGCTGAAGATAACTAATAGGATCTCCCACTCAGAGAAGCATCAATCCCAAGACCAGAGACGGATCTGAAAAAAAGAGTCCCTGTGTCAGAGAGAGCCTCGGTCTACAGAGTGACCACGCTGAGCCTCAGCTGCGTCTTTGTGTCCTCTGAGAATTTCCATTGTTTCCCTTAGAAACCAGCAGTGTATTTACAAAACTTAGGGCATGGTAGCCCCTGACTGCTGTCCTAGCACTCAGCAGGCAGGAGGCAGGAGGACTGCTGAGAGTCTCTACCACCCAATGGTTTCCATGTCAAAGTCCTACACGTTGCTAGAAATGGAAGAATTCATGAACGATTCCAAGTCAGAGTGGAAGCATTATTCTTCTTATTTCATATATTCTGTCTCTAAGAAAACATACCCATTGATGGCTACTTCTCTCCTTTCATGGTATACATTAACAGATAACATACATTAACGTATGCCAGCATACGGAAGCTAGGCAATGGGGATGACTTCTAGGCTTGTCCCAGCTTGAATGCTCCATGTTCTATGACTCAAGTAAGTGGTATCTTGATAAAAGGGTCTTACCATTAAGTTCCAGAGAGTAACCAAGAGCAATGGTAATAACCTAGAATGTTTGGAGATTTATGGGTCCTTACTGGCCGACAACTCCAAAAGAACTAGCCTATTTCTGGCCCTGGGCTTTTTGTTTGTTAGCCTCTGGACCCTAATAAGGGTTTTATTGCCCTGGTATTAGGTAAATCCTTTTAAACTCTCTCTCTCTCTCTCCTGCCCTCTCCTCTCCTCACCCCAATTTAACCCTTCCTCCTCCAATATTCCCTAACTCCTTATATCAGAGCATTAAATCTCCCTGAACCCTATGATATACAGCAATGACTGGTCTGACAAGACACGCCCACTAGTGCAGCAATGGCACAAACAACTGACCAAACACTTGCTGATTCGACCTTTGACAAAATGAACCCCAGGCCTGACACCATTAATAGGACAAGAACTTATAGCTAGACAAGACATAGGCCCAAGGGCCTACTAGTAGTCTTTGCTAAATATATGTAGTTATGTATATAGTATTAACTAACTCCTAAAGACTCATCATTATACCCATAGGTCAATGCATCTCTCAACCCTCATCTAAGAAGATACTATGTGCAGTATGTGATGATTAATACAGTGACCCACAACTCACCAAGGTGCAGAAAACAAGAACCTACAGAATGAATTCTCAGTCCTAAGTCAAACGTATATATGACTGCATCCCATCCTCCTAAGGCTCAGGGATTATTTCGGAAGATAGGGCGGAAAGTGTGTAACAGCCAAAGGCAGAGGATGACTCCAAGGAAACAATGCTTTCTGAACACAGCTGGGCAGCTGCACACATGAACAAAGGCTGTAAGGTTATGCAGCAAGCCTGTGCAAAGCCAAGTCAGACCAAATCTTAGCATGGAGACGGGAGTTTGGGCACAAACCCCACCCCTAGCCATAGAGCTTGGCAATTGTTAGCTGTCGAGAGGGAAAGTCAGTTTTCCTCACCGATGTAGCTCCTGATGAGTCAACCATGCTCCTGTGGAAGAGCACGCATTGAAGAATATTTTTCATGTCCTTGTGAACAACTGCCATGTGTATGCTAGTGCCCACAGAGGTCAGAATGGGGTCACAGGTCCTGGAGCTGAAGTTTATTGGTGGCTGTGAACTGCCTGATAAGGGTTTTGGAAACTGAACGTGTGTCCCCAGGAAGAGCTGTAAGTGCTCTTAACTACTGGGCCATTTTTCTGCCCTAGATGCATGGTTTTCTGATTCTCTTCCAGGATTCTCTTCCACTCATCCCTTGTCCAGGGGGCACTAATAGATTCTTTGTGCTTCCAATTCTCACATCAGCCTCTTCCTCACTGCTGCTGTTGCTGACATCCAAGTCTCAGTTAATCTGGACCTTACGTCCAGGCACTGTGTTGTTTTATCTTTGGTGCCCTTTCTTACATTCTCATTTGCTTTCCATACTACTTCCTTCTAGATTGTTTGTTTGTTTGTTTGCTTCTGGGGATTTAAATATCTAGATCAAACACTGCTTCTTCCAGGCATCCTTGACTTAACCATGCTAAAGACATCTATCTCATTACCTTCTGACCCTAAACAGCACAGTGACCTTCTGCTCTGTCTGCGGGGCTCTGTTCCCTCTGCCTATTTCGTGTCTTTGCCTCATGTAGGGCTTCCTGTGTAGTGAATGCTCAATTTTAGATCGTTTTAGAGGTTTGTAACTGGGATTCGAAAAGCTACCTGTTCTTCCTTTTAAGAAATTTAAAGCCTAGGCAGTTTGGACGCTCACCTTACTAGACCTGGATGGAGGTGGGTGGTCCTTGGACTTCCCACTGGGCAGGGAACCCTGATTGCTCTTTGGGCTGAAGAGGGAGGGGGACTTGATTGGGGGAGGGAAATGGGAGGCGGTAGTGGGGAAGAGACAGAAATCTTTAATAAATAAATAAATAAATAAATAAATAAATAAATAAAAGAAATTTAAGATTGGACTCAGGGGATCCAGCCCAAGGAAGCAACACAAAAATAAGCAAAAATTATCAGGATTTCTTATCCTTGACCTAGCACGATTTCCTACAGCTTCTGCTTCCAAGTTGGGCTTAGAGTCTAAGTAGTTCCTTACCTCCTCATCAGAGTGTTTTTCTGTCTCACAAAAGGACGACTTGGCATTCCTACCCAGCAGCTTCAGCAGAAGGGAAAATGTACTTCAGCCAAAGTGCTGAGCTACAATGCAGCTAGCCGTCAACTGAGCCCAGACAGACTCTAGTTTCTTCTTGGATAAACAGAAAAGCCACATTGCTACTCCCCATTCCTCTTATGTCCAATTAGCAGGCTGTGTGAGAACTACCAATTTTTCTAGATAAAGACATAAAACCTACTTTAGAAACTCGGAGCCTCGCAGACTATGAGATTTCTTGTTTAATAAATTGGTCTGGGAAAATACAAGTTGGTACATTGAGCACTGCATATGGGTTAGAGAAACAGAAGTAAAACCAAGTTGGGCTAATTTTGAATGACTGGCTGTCTTAGCTCAGGCATCCACATGGAATGCCAATCTAGGTGGCTCAAACAACAGATCCTTATTTTCTCCTAGCAAATGCCATGGAGCCAGAGTTACAGGTGATGGTGACCAGACTAACATGGGTGCTGGGAACCAAGCACAGGTTCTTTGGCAGAGTATCAAGCCTCTTTAACCCCTGAGCCATCTCTCCAGCTTTGGCACTCATCTTTGTAAGAAGAGAAGGACATGTGGGATTATATGTCCCAAGCACATATAACACAACTAAGGAAAATTCCACTAGCTCTTAAAGCTTGGAATACTCTCTTAGGCTCAACGCACCCACCCATCTAGTTTAGTGCAGTTTCAACAACCCCCATGGCTCTAGCCTCTGGAGCTCTTCTATGACACAGTCCTGGCAGAAGACCTTGCCACTTCCGATGCTCCCCTGGTTGGCCCACTTCCAAGGTACCTGGAAGAGACTGTAGAGCCTGTTGAAATCAAGGCAATAGGCATCAGCATAATTTCCTCTAGTTCTTCATAAATAGTAAATGCTTATAACCAAATAGCCCTAATGTTCATCTTATCAAACCGAAGATATCCAAAGTCACCCTTTGTTTTGTCCTTTCTCCATAGCTCTCAGTGTAACCTCCTAGAATACCGTAAGTTAAACTGCTAGTGTTCTCTTCAGAGCCCACCATCTTTAGGAAGGGTAGACTGGATGGTCCATGGCTTCAAGTCCTGGATCCTTCTTTCTTCACACTTTTATCTCCATCCTATTACATTTTACTATAATAAAGGGGGAAGAACCACACCCCTTTCCTAACACTTTGCTTAGAAATCTCTACATTTGATTTCATCATTCACATTTGTAGCATCCACAAAATCCGAGAACACAGTTCAGCCAAATTCTGTGTCGCTTTTTCATGAGGACCATCTTCCTCTGGTTTCCAATAAAACAACCTTCATTTTTGCTTGAGATCTCATCAGAATGTTCCCTTGAGTCTTTACTTATAATAGGTGTTTCATAATTCTCTATGTTTATCAATTAACTAATGCCACATTTTAAAAGTATGTGTTACAAGAGCCCCTTCAACTTAATACCAGAGATTTTGTTGGTCAGATTTTTCCCAAGAAATGAAACCAACTGGGGAGATAAGTGGGTGGATGGCTGGCTGGCTGTATGAAAAGACAGACAGGTGGTAAGGTAGATAGATGATAGATAGATAGATATCTAATCATGTGATTATAGGTAATAAGAACTAACAAGATCCACAGTTATTCTACTGGGTTCAACATTATGGCTCAAAAAATGTATTGGTTCAATGCATTTTATTTAGTCTACTGATTCAAACACTAATCTCACACAGAAACCTCTCTCTCTCTCTCTCTCTCTCTCTCTCTCTCTCTCTCTCTCTCTCTCTCTCTCTCGTGGGTGTTTGTATGTGTCACACACACACACCACATACATATCAAACCCACCAACCTAGAGTCCCGTGTGTGTCGGACTAGCTATCACTGAGCCACACTTACAGTTCCAGGATATTTCAACAGGTCTCTGGATAATCCCTGGCCCAGTAAAGTTAATAAATATTGACTCAGGTCATGACCTCTGTATTCAGCTGTCCTCGGGCTTCCAGAAATAATCCGAGAGAACCACTTAAGCAACTTCAGATTGGGCAAAGAGAGAAGAAAAGCAGTCGTTCAACTCAAGATTACTAAAGCTGATTCATATTACTCATTAGAAACTCCCGGGACTAGAGTAGGGGAGGGAGTTAAGTGTAAGAATGGAGGCCGTTTCTTCTCCCTGTATGTATTCCTAGCCTCTTCCCCCATGCTTCTCCATCTTGGTGCTGCAGTAATATAGTGGAGCTTCATGAGGGGAGCCAAACTTAAGCGTATACAGTGATGCCGCAATAACAACATTTATCAGAAACCAACTGTGTTCCAGACACATGTCTCATTTCCAGTTCTCTCATCTTTTACAATATCTGAGTGCACACTCCATATAGCCTGCCATCGTCTCCTCGCCTCCAGCTGCTCAGCTAGGTCCTATCACCTTGTTCTACAGACCTGGAAACTTCCCAGTGAAACAAGTAAGACTTGAACTGGGCTGTGCGTCAGGAAATGTCTGTCTTGAGAAAACCCGTCCTGTCTCATGGATGTTGCTCTTCACGGCCGCTATACATCAGTACTGTGCACAAAAGCAAAAGTAAATCCTACAGCAGATGGCGTTTTCTTCTATATTAGAGATGAGAAAAATGGGAGGCTTTCTCTGGGCCTTGCGTCTACTTGTCCTATGACCTTAACTCACTTAATTTCACTATGACTCAGTTTACTGTAAAGTAAACGCTTTATCTGTCCCACTCTATATTGAGGAGTTATAATGACAGATTTAAGTAAAATTGTGAAGACATTTACAAGAAGCAGGTGCAGGCTTAGAGATGATTATACCTTTTATAAAATTCAAAATCTACCCTCTTTTCTGTGTGACAGACAGGTGTTCTTCATTGTGTTCCTCACTGCCTCATCAGCTTCATGCCCACCTGTTCAAAGCAGAGAAAGAATATATATATATATAC